>NC_016088.4:10810082-10876617 GCF_000004515.6 Glycine max | reverse complement strand
TTGGATTAGACCAATGTGTTGGATCCACTATTGTTCGAACAAAGTCAACATCCACCACCACCCTCATAGCTTGATGAGGAAATTTCTCCTAATAATTGGGAGTTTGATGTAGCTGCAGCTGAATTTGGGGATGAGGACGATAAGCTAGACACCCGACCAGGAAGTGAGGATGAAGGGGTAAAAAAGGAGAAATTTCCAAGATTTAAAATGCCTGAGGATGATGCAGATGTTCGATTTGATCGGGGATGATATTCAATAGCAAATTCAAAGTTAAAGAAGCTATGAAAACCTTCTCAATGGTCAACAAGAAAAATGTAGTTGTCGAGTATAATGATTTGACTAGATTTGTTGTTAGGTGTGCCAGGCTGTCCATTTTGTTTAAGGGTTAGTTAGCCAAAGTGTAGAAACAATTGGCAGGTAGTTACTTTCAAAATTTGCACACATGCCATAGGACTACTACTAACAGGCAGGCTACAACTAAATGGATAAGTAAAAAAATCATTCCCTTGTTAAGACATACACAAACAATAGCGAGACAAGGACTAATTGCATATGCAATGGAGAAATGGGGTTCTAAGCTATTTGTACATCAGGCTTACGAAACTAAGTGTAAGGTAATGTATAAAATTCAAGGTGCAACTAAAAATCAATACTGCCACCTAAGAAGTTATGTTGTTGAGTTGCTTGATAAGAACAAAAACAATACAGCCATTATCAAGTGTATGATGCATGATAAGGGTCCTATTTTTGAAAGAATGTATGTGTGTGTTGAGGCATGTAAGGCTACCTTTGCAACAACTTGTTGATCATTAACTGGGTTAGATGGTTGCTTTTTAAAAGGTGATTATGGTGGTCATTTGTTGACAACTATGGGTAAAGTTGGCAATAACCAAATGCTACCTATTGCATATGTAGTAGTGCAATCAGAATCTACAGACACATGGTCATGGTTTTTGGGGTTGTTGTTGGCAGATCTGAATGCAATTTAGAGAAATAAATGGTCTTTAATTTCTGATCAGCAAAAGGTGATATTTATCAAACTTGTAAAATCTATTTGTATTAGAGTATCTTGTTCATGTAAATTTGTTGGTAATTAATGTCTGATTTTTTCTTGTAAAGGGACTAGTTCATGTAATTAAGGATCCAGGTGAAGATGTTGAACATCGTGTATGTGTTAGGCATCTGTATAGCAACTTCAGAAAGAGGCACCCAAGGACGCACTTAAAGGAACTAATGTGGCAACCTGTTAGAGCCACAACTACTGCACAATTGATGAAGGTTATGCAGAAATTGAAAGAGACTAATGAAAGTTCTTGGAAGGAGTTGGACAACCTAAAAGCATCATCATGGACTAAGCCAACATATGACCCAAATACTCAGTGTGATCTATAGGTGAATAACATGTGTGAAGCATTTAATAAATGCATCTTAGAGTTAAGGGGAAAGCCTATTATTAACTTGGTTGAAGGGATTAAGGTATATTTGATGATGAGGATTGTTAGGATAAGGGAAATGATGTTGAAATATTGTGGTCCTACCTATCCAAAAATTCAACTTATTCTGGCCAATATAGAGAAAGATGCTAAAGCTTGGACTCTTACCTTGTGTGGTGATGACCAGATATCATTATTTGAAGTGTCAAAAAACTTTCAGAAGTTTTTTTTTTAATATAAACAATAAAAAATGTAGCTACAAGAAATGGGAGTTAATTGGAATCCCTTGTTGTCATGTAGTTGCATGCTTGTGGCACAACAATTACAAACCTGAGGACTATGTAGCTGATTGGTACAAGTATGTATATTTTGGTATAAGTATGTTTTCTTACAATGCAATGCATATATTAGACTGATAGTACTTATGTTTTGCAGGAAAAACACTTATTTGGCCAGTTATTCATACTATATTTGAGCATGTAATGATCCAGACAAGTGGCCAGAAGAGTGATCTTCCACCAATCAACCATCATGACATAAGGAGAGCACCTGGAAGACCAAAGAAAATGAGAAACAAATTAAATGATGAGTCAATGGACAAGTTTAAATTACCTAGACATCAATTCTCAGTTGTGTGTGCAAACTATGGAAAATTTGGTCACAAAAAAGGACCTGTAAATGTAAAACAACTACTGATAGGGAAATCCCAAATGGTGGGAACAAGGTAAATCTTGAACTATTTTACTTTGGTTAATTTTGTTTCATGGAAATTAAATGCATTGGCTGATTTGTATGTGTGCTATGTGGCAAAATTTGAAAAGAAAGAATGATGCAATAATATCTGCTATAAAAAAGGTTGACAGTGCATTGGTTTAGTTTACTTCATGGAAATTTAATGCATTGGTTTATTTATACTTATGTTTGTCTTATTATATTATGTTTTTATATATAAATATTATGAGATAAATAAAAAGTTAAGAAAATAAAATTAAATAAAGTAGTAAAAGAATTTTAAAAAGTAGAAAATTATGGTGTAACAACTTTAATAAAGAAAGTCACAATATAGATAAATAAGTTACAATTCAAAATTAAAATAAAAAATATTAGTTTTCTTTCCATGTCTAAAATTCAAATGTCTTTTACGAATGATATTTATAAGGGAAACTTTAGCTGCATTGGATATTCAAATTTTATAATCATTATTATAGAAAATTTTAACCATCACTTCTCCAACTTGAAAATAATTGTCTACACAATTATTAAAAAAAATGCCATTGCTTCTTCTTTTATGTGTGAACTTATTATTTTAAAAAATTATTAGTTTGTTTCATGGAAATTCAATGCATTGGTTTATCTATACTTATGTTTGTTTTATATTACATATAATAGAAATCTAAGAAGGATGCAACATTTGAGTCTACACATGGTGAATCATTTGGATCAGCACAGGCTAGACCAACTAGGATTACTAATTCAAGTGCACGTATGCAATCTAGTGCACCTACACTAAGCCAAATCTCATCTCAAAGTATTGATGCATCAGCACCACAGACTCAACAATCACAAGTTTAGGGAAAATCAAGACTTTTAGGATAAATGGACATCAGTAACATTGAAATGGTAACTTTCCTTCATAGGTCGATGACCATTGTACACACTAATCCATGGAATTGCTAGCATTCCCATTCTGACCTTCTTCTTCGGTTGCTCATCATTTTCTTCTTCTACAATCAATTGTCCTCTCTTAAGCTTTTGTCACCATCAGTGTTTATGGTTTGATGTCTGGATTTGGATGAACTAACAGTTCTCTTAAAAAGTGATATATACTTTTCATAATTTGGTTTTTCATCAAACCTCAAATTCCCAACATACTCCACAAATTGCCGAAAATGTGGAGGATTGAGGAAACACAAAGCCTTTGAGGAGGTGGCCATTTTTTCTAGCAAACAAGAAATCCTTTATTTTCTCCTTGGTATACTTGCCAAGGTAGCCAACCATGAAGAAGGAAGATTAATGTGTAAGCAAGAGATTCCAAATCATCTCTCCTTCTACTTGTTCTACCAATATGAACAAGCACGCTAGCATAACGAGTTGTTCCCCTAAATACATATGGGCGTTGATCATACTCAAGATGAAGGCTTGCCGAACTATCTTGCCAATGGGTTTCTAATCCAAGATCAACTAGAAAAAGCTTTTTCTCCTCAACATTTGCTAGGGTTCCAAGAAAAACATTCTCAGGTTTTACAACACCATGCACATATGCTCTAGAATGCATCTTTTCTAATATGGAATAGCCTCAATTGCTATACACGCCACCATTTCCACAGTCATCATGTTTGTGTTGTTTTTCCAGACATCCCACAGACCTAACCCAACATATCCATAACCATAACTTAGTAATCACTGTCGCAACCTACCTTACAACGGGGCGACGAAAGCCAAAAATAAATAGGCCAAAGCGTTCGTCTCCTAGGGAGAAAATGTGTGGAGTCGCCACCAATGTTTATTCAAGGGAAAACGTTAGAAAAACCAAAAAAAGGTTTGCGAATTTTGAAAATAAGGGTTCGGGAGTTGTTTACGCATAGGGAAGGTATTAGCACCCCACATGCCCGTCACAAGGGACAACAACCTTTAATCGAGTGTGCAAAACATGACTTCAAAATTATGTATTTTCCCTTTTTTATATTTCTTTATTTTTTTTGGGTTGACAAGAGGGTGCCCTTGTTCCTACGTATCCTCAGGTGCGATGAGGAATTCATACCTATGTAGTTCTTTAAGTCTGAATGTTTAAGTGTTAAATTGATTTTATGTTTTCGAAAGATTTATTTTAATTGCGAACAAAGAGTCGATTAAGGCATCGGACCTTGAAACGATGTTTTGAATTTTGAAAAGCGGGGAGAATCGTCAAGGCGTTGTGTTGGATCAAGTGGCCTCAGAATAATTAAGAAGGGGGGGTTGAATTAATTATTAATGAACCTTTACTAATTAAGAAAACTTATCCTTCTTAATGTTACTAGATTCAATTATGCTTTTACTACTAAGTTGAGAAAGTAAAGAACAGTAATAGAAACTTAATCAAAAGTAAAAGTGATAATTAAAATGCACAACGGAAATTAAAGAGTGTAGGGAAGAAGAAGACAAACACAAGAATTTATACTGGTTCGACAACAACCCGTGCCTACATCCAGTCCCCAAGCAACCTGCGGTTATTGAGATTTCTTTCATCCTTGTAAAATCCTTTACAAGCAAAGAACCACAAAGGATGTACCCTCCCTTGTTCTCTTTGAACAACCAAGTGGATGTACCCTCCACTTGAACTGATCCACAAGAGATGTACCCTCTCTTGTTCTCAGTTACAACAACCCAAGTAGATGTACCCTCTACTTGTACCACAAAGGATGTACCCTCCAATGTGTTAAGACAAAGAATTCTCAGGCAGTTAGTCCTTTGAATCTTTGTAAGGGGAAACAAAAGATATCTCAGGTGGTTAGTCCTTTGAAATCTTTTGTTTAAGGGAAAGGAAAGAATCAATAGAATTCTCAGACTGTGTCCTTTTGAATTCTCTTGAAAAGGGAGAAGGGAGACATAAAAGAATTCAGGTGGTTAGTCCTTCGTTCTTTTGGAAAAGGGAGAAGAGAGACACAAAAAGAATTCAGGCGATTAGTCCTTGTTGAATTCTTTTTGGCAAAGAGAGAATAGAAAGAAAAGATATAGCACACTTTTGTTTTCTGTAGAAGAACAAGGTTTGGAAAACATAAAACTTAGAAAGCTTTTTGGCAAAGGAAGAAGAAGAAGAAAGATGAGTAGAAAAGGTTTCAAGATTTCTCAAAAGTTGTTCAAAGAAGTTCAAAAGTTATCAAAAGATATATAGAATGCAAGTCAAGGTCTTGCTTTTATAGACTTTTCATGTCTGGTCAAGAAAACTATTGGAAGAGTTATAACCTTGAGAAAATCATGTCAAGAGTTACATCTCTTGACTTTTTATTCAAAACTTGTCACTGGTAATTGATTACCATAATCATGTAATCGATTACACAATGTCTTTTATGAAAAGATGTGACTCTTCACACTTGAATTTGAATTTCAACGTTCAGATACACTGGTAATCGATTACCAATATATTGTAATCGATTACACCATTTAAAAATCATTTGGAACGTTGCAAATTCAGTTAAAATCTTTTGAAATCAAACTTTATCACTGGTAATCAATTATAGGAAACTGGTAATCGATTACCAGAGAGTAAATACTCTGGTAACTTAGAAAATTTTGAGAAAACTCATTTGAAAAACAAAACTGTGCTATGTTTGGTTTTTGAAAAATCCTTTTCAATACTTCCCTTGTGAAGTCTTCTTGATTTCTTCTCTTGAATCTTGAATTCATCTTCTCTTGAATCTTGAAATCAACTTCTCTTGAATTCTTGAATCTTCTTTATTTCTTCTCATGAATCTTGAAATTAATCTTGATCTTGAACTTGTTGACTCAATCTTGAAATCATTCTTTTGGGCTTTTTGTCATCATCAAAACTACTTGATTCATACTTGAATCATCATCATGAAACTTGCTTCTACACATTGGACCTTTGAAACGATCTCAAGTGATATTTGATAAATGAAGTTTAGTTATGAGTTGGTTTTATCTTGGTTTTGTTTATTAACTTTCAATCTTTTTAAAGACAATTTTACGACACTAGTGATCAGTTGAGTTTAAACTTTACAAAAAAAATGAGATCACCGATGATAGATGGAGGAGATGAATGTGCACATAATAACAAGGGGGGACCCCTAAGGGTACATAGATCACATTCAACTCTTGAAGAACAAAACCAACTGACTATTGCATGAAGAACACGGAACAAGAAAATGACGTAGGGAATGATCGCAGTGGCGATTCGGTAGCGCCTCGACTTCGTTTCCTCTTCTTTCTTCTTCTTCTTTCTTTCTTCTCTCAATTCTTTCCACCTCTAAGCCTTTTCTTTCTTTAAAACACCCCTAGGATGCCTATTTATAAGAAAAAGCCCACCTTGGGGCGGTTGGAGCACGCCCAGGCGAGCTGAAACTTAACCCTGAAGCAGTGAGCTCACCCAAGCGACCTAGCCCCTTAGCCTTGAAGTTATTTGGTGGCCCAGGTGAGCCAAATGCTGGCTTGGGCGAGTTGAGGCCTAGGAAAAACAAGGAAAAAACCATTTTCCCTCCTTTCTTGGTATCTTTTGTCTTCCTGATTGAAACATCGAATGGTTCCTTGCTTTGCACTGTAACTAGCATTCAACACCGTAATTTGACTAGCAAGGATCAAAAGATCAACGAATGATAGTTCTCAGACGAAATTAGGGTATGACAATTACCTTGCCTCCCCTTGTAATGAACTCGTGGAACACCGTGGAAACCGCCTAATGTATTGTAAACTTTCCCCTCATATGGTGGTCCATAATTGCTACTCATATTGCTTTTGTGTTCAAACTTCAATGCTACCTCTAATCAAAGATCAACTAGAAAAAGCTTTTTCTCCTCAACAGTTCCTAGGGTGCCAAGAAAAACATTCTCAAGTTTTACATCACCATGCACATATACTCTAGAATGCATATTTTCTAATATGGATATAGCCTCAATTGCTATATATGCCACCATTTCCACAGTCATCATGTTTGCGTTGTTTTTCCAGACATCCCACAGACCTAACCCTACATATCCATAACCATAACATAGTAATCACCTTGCCTCCCCTTGTAATAAACTCATGGAACACTGTGGCAATTGCCTAATGTATTGTAAACTTTCCACTCATATGGTGGTCCATAATTGCTACCCATATTGCTTTTGTGTTCAAACTTCAATGCTACCTCTAACACTCCAGCACTGACACCCATGCTACGACCAATGTAAACTTGTCTGAACCCTCATTTACCAAGTTTTCTATCTACTTTGTATAGCGGTGAGCCACCTACTTGAACCTTCTAAAGAATGGGAGCTGTGCTTCCTTCATCCTTGGTGGCTGGAACCATGTTGATAACATCCTCATCATCCATCATCAATTCATGCATTAACATGCAATTATATCAAATCCTCCGCCATTGCAGAAAACATATGTTTCTTATATGTCACAAATTCAATAAAAAATGCACTGCCACTAGGAACTCCATAAAGCCTTTCCTAAACCTGATTAGAGCAATAAAAACAAAAGAATCTAATGCTTCAACAATACTTTCTTTTCTCCACTATAAAATGAAAAGAAAAAAGAACAATGACAAAAGAATATGATAAAATTGAATAAAAAAATAAAATTAAATATGTTTTATGTAAAGGAGGAGTAAAAATTACCAATGCTAATTACTCAATTGGCACATGCGGAGCTTTTTGCTAACTAGTAAATGTGTTTTCTACCTGTACAAGAGTAAAAGATCACTCAGTTTTACATAAACACATAAAAAAAAGTACATGGACATATTTTGAGTTTGCAAAAGCGTAGTCATGTCATTGTTATTTTAGTGACATGTTGGGATAGAATAATTAGAACTTAATTAAGATGTTACATTCAATAACAAAAAATTATATTACTAGAGAAAATTCATAAGCAATCTAAAAAATACCATCACACTTCACATGACTGAGTTTAAAATTTTTCAATTTAAAAAAAGTTGCAAAATATACAACATTAATTGACTAATTCCCAATATGGATAGCCCTAATCCTTACTAAACTTAATTTATAGGCTATTGCTGATGTAAAAGTTTGCAATTGACAACTTCAAAAAAAATATAACTCAAATAATATGCAATGGAATTATCTAGCTTCAACCACAAAAAAAACACCAATACACAAAGTCTCCCTCCCTCCCAAACATAGATGCAACAATATAATAAAAATGAAACACAAATAAACAACAACAATAGTTTCTCACTAAGGCAGTGTTTAACGCAACGACTGAATAATAATATGAAATTGAATGGTTCTGTTCTATTCTCCATAGTCTTGCCTCTATTATATAAATCAAAGTTCCACTTTTTAACCTCATGTTTTATTATATTCTTTCAATACCCCAAACATAAAATAAAGGGCAAAACATAAATATATTCCCTTAGTTTTTTTTATTATTTGTGTTATTTTCTGACCAAAATTAAAGTTTCACCTCGCTAATATATCTAATAAATAGTTGCATACAAAAATAAATGTTAGAAACTACAAGAGAACTTGTATCTTTATTGAGTAATAGTAAAGTGAAGATAATGAGGATGAGTGTGATGTTTAGAGTGTGAGTGGGTGATGAGTGATGGAACCAATGGATAGAATTGTAGAGACACCTATAGTATATCTAAAACATACAAAATCTGAATAATTAAACATGTTATTTAATTTGATAATATATTGCATTTAATAAATATAATATTCAATATTATTCACTTGTCAAAGTTACTCAATACATTAATTATAGTATTTATTCAAGTCAATGCATTCAATTAACTTTACAATGATAATATTAAATATAATATATTTAGTAAGTATAATAAATATAATATTTTTTATTTAAAAATATGATTTTTCATATAAATTATATATAATAAATATACCTTATATATTTAATTAAAATATTGTTTAGATTTTATTAAATTTAATATTAATTCATTTTAAATATGTGGTTTAAATGTGTGTGTGTGTGTGTGTGTGTGTGTGTGTGTGTGTGTGTGTGTGTGTGTGTGTGTGTGTGTGTGTGTGTGTGTGTGTGTGTTTTTTTTTTGGTTGGCTATTAGAGTGACTTTTCAAGTCATATTTTCGGTTGGCTGTTAGAGTGACTTTTCAAGTCATATTTTTGGGTGGTTTTATAGTGACTTTTCAAGTCATACAAGAGGGTGTAATTCTAGAAAGGTTCCCTTAGTGCTGTGGGAATCTTACACAGTGGTCTGGGCTGTTTTATCCTGGGGACTTCGTGGTTGATAGTCTGCTTGCACAACTTTTGGGCAGTGCCACGAAACGTCTTAAAGAAAGCGACATTGTCCGCGACTCAGCCAGTAATTTGTTCGGTTTGCCATAAATTATTGTTACAACAATTTTAAGACGTTTTTGGTTCTTCCATGGCTACCGTAGAGATTATTGGCTCGAACAAAAATTACCTCAACAAACCTTTTAGGTTTGAAGGGTATCATTTCAAACGTTGGCAACAAAAGATGATGTTTTCTTTAACTATAAGGAAAGTTGCCTATGTTTTGAACACTGATATTCCAGTGGTACCTGAAGATGCTGAGAAGGAAGTGAAGGATAAAATGACTGTGGAATTAGCTCTCTGGAATGAAAATGGTTACCTATGCAAGAATTTCATTCTGAATGGGTTAGCTGATGGTCTCTATGATTATTATAGCCCATATAAGTCGGTCAAACTAGTTTGGCTGGCTCTGGAAAAAAGTATGATATTGAGGAAGTTGGGACTAAAAAGTATGTTGTTAGCCGCTACCTCAAGTATCAAATGACTGATGATAAATCAGTAGAGTCTCAATCCCATGAGATATAGAAAATTTCTCATGATATCATATCAAAGGGTATGGCTTTGGATGAGCAATTTCAGGTTGCTGTCATCATAGACAAGCTACCTCCTGGCTGGAAGGATTTCAAAAACCTTCTCAGACACAAGACCAAAGAATTCTCTTTGGAGTCTCTGATCTCACATCTGTGCATTGAGGAAGAGGCATGCAGATAAGATCAGAAAGATGAAGTGTTGATTGTGTCTCACAACAACACCATGACTCAAGAGCCATACATAGCTGTGATAACTGAGATCAATATGAATGGAGGATCAGATGGATGATGGGTAGACATTGCCGCCTCCTGCCATGTCTGCTATGATCGTGCTATGTTTAAAACATACACGAATGTTGAAAATAAGAAAGTGTTGCTGGGTGATTCCTACACCACTACGATTGTTGGAACTGGAGATGTTGAACTGAAGTTTACCTCTGGAAAGACTTTGATCCTCAAAGATGTGATGCATACTCCAGAGATGAGAAAGAATCCGATTTGAGAACAAATCCTTCTCAAGAGGGAGAGAATGATGAGGACATGACCAAGAGCAAGGGCAAGGATCCACTTGAAGGACTTGGAGGACCTATGACAAGGGCTAGAGCAAGGAAAGCCATGGAAGCTCTTCAACAAGTGTTGTCCATACTATTTGAATACAAGCCCAAGTTTCAAGGAGAAAAGTCCAAGGTTGTGAGTTGTATCATGGCCTAAATGGAGGAGGACTAAATGGCACCACTTTGTCTCAATTTTAGAGTGTTTAGTTTGTCTAAATAATGGCCCAATCCTTGTAAAGTTGGTTGACCAAAAATATGTTTTGGGTTAATCAACTAAAAGGGCTTTAGTTAGGTTTAGTTCAAGTTGTAATAAGGGCCCAATTGGCAACCTAGGCATCAGCCTTTTGGGAGACCAAATGGTGGCTGACTTGTTGGCTGTTGGGGGTGACTTTTGGTTGCCACAATTTCAGTTACACTCAGCCATTAAGTTCTTTTAATTCCCTAGGTTAATGACATTAAGTTATTTTAATTCTAGGTTAGTGGGTCATTACTAAAATCTGCTGTAAAGCTTCTATATAAGCTGAACCATTTTATCAATAAACACAAGTTGAGTTTTATTCAGAAAATTAGAGTTTATCTCTTTTATCTTTGTGAGAGTGATTCTCCTAAATTCTTGAGTGATTCAAGAACACCTTGGCTGTATCAAAGGACTTTCACAACCTTTGTGTGTTGCCCTCGCCGGAAAGAGTGATTTTTTCCTTCCTTTCATCTTCAACCTTGTTCTTTCAAACCACAATTCCAGAAAATCCACTTCTGCCCAGAATTATCTCGTGGCCATAACTCCTATTTTACACACTCAAATTAAGTGATTCTTGAGCCTAAATTGAATTTCAAGACGAGACCTTTCACCTCATTTTGGAATCACCTCATTTGGAGCCCTATAGCTTGAGTTATTGTCATTTCTATATTTCTGTCCAGCCACCACTTAACCTATGTTTTCTCATCTCATTATTCCATTTTATGCCAAGAACCACCTTATTAAGACCCACAAAATTAACCACCTTATTTTCCATCCTTTCCTTAATTAATTTCCGCATTTTCCATCAAGGTTTAATCCTAGACGATCCTAAGTCAGCCTTTGTGCAATGAAGGTTCATATCATTTTACTCAGACCATAGGTGCTGATTTATTTACTTTGACCAAGAATGGAGTATTTGTAGGAAAAGGGTACGCCACTGATGGCATGTTCAAATTGAATCTTGATATTAACAAAGTTTCTCCTTCTTCTTACATGCTGTGTGATTTTAATATCTGGCATTCTAGACTTTGTCATATAAATAGTCGTTGCTATCCAACATGAGTAACTTAGGTTTTATTCCAAATCTATCTTCAAATCACTTTGAAAAATGTGTTTTTTGCAGTCAATCTAAAATAACTAAGAAATCACATAAATAAGTAGTTAAAGAATCTGAGCCATTGGACTTAATACATTCTGATATATGTGAATTTGATGGAACGTTGACCAGAAATGGAAAACGATATTTTGTCACTTTTATTGATGACTGCTCTGATTATACATATGTATATCTTATGAAAAATAAAAGTGAAGCACTTGACATGTTTAAGTTATATGTAACAGAAATTGAAAATCAATTCAATAAGAAAATTAAGAAACTTCGAAGTGATAAAGGCATAGAGTATGATTTGTTTAATGAGTTTATAATTTGCATGGAATCATACATGAGACGATTGCTCCATATTCACCTGAAATGAACGGTAAAGCTGAAAGAAAGAACAAAACTTTTACATAATTAGTTGTAGCTACTATGTTGAGTTCTAATGCAACATCTTTTTGGTGGGGCGAAATTTTATTAACTGTTTGTTATGTGCTAAATAGAATCCCCAAATCAAAAAGCAAGACATCTCCCTATGAGATATTAAAAAAAAGACAACCAAATTTGTCCTATTTGAGAACTTGGGGATGTCTGGCCTATGTAAGGATCCCAGACCCTAAGAGGGTTAAACTTGCAAGTAGAGCCTATGAATGTGTGTTCATTGGTTATGCTATTAATAGCAAGAGGTTTTATGACCTAAACGCAAAAGTGATCATAGAGTCAAATGATGCTGATTTTTATGAAAATAAATTTCCTTTTAAATTATGGAATAGTGGGGGTACTTCATCTAGTCATCTTCCTGCTATTAGTAGTGAAAATCTTGCACAACCAGAACCAGATATAGAGCCTCGAAGAGGTAAGAGAGCAAGAATTGCTAAAGATTATGAGCCCGATTATATGGCCTATACATTAAAGGAGGATCCATCAAACCTCCAAGAAGCTTTGTCTTCTTTGGATGCTGACTTGTGGCAAGAAGCCATTAATGATGAGATGGATTCTTTAGAATCTAACAAGACCTGGCATTTAGTAGACTTGCCTCCTGGTTGCAAACCAATTGGTTGTAAATGGATCTTGAAAAAGAAACTAAAACCTGATGGTATTATGGATAAATACAAGGCTCGCCTTGTAACCAAGGGTTTTAGGCAAAGAGAGAATGTGGATTTCTTCAACACCTTTTCACCAGTCACTAGAATAACATCTATTCGGGTGTTAATATCTCTTACTGCTATTCACAGTCTAGTGGTACACCAAATGGATGTTAAAATTGCTTTTTTAAATGGTGAATTGGAAGAGGAAATCTATATGGAGCAACCTGAAGGGTTTGTGATTCATGGAGAAGAAGATAAAGTCTGCAAGTTAGATAAATCTTTGTATGGTCTAAAACAAGCACCTAAGCAGCGACATGAAAAGTTTGATAACTTAATAGTCTCGAATGGGTTTAAGGTGAATGAAAGTGACAAATGCATTTACTACAAATCTGTAAATAATACTTGCACTATCATATGTGTATATGTCGATGACCTTCTCATATTTGGTTCAAATATTCATGTAGTGAATGATGTAAAATCATTGTTGTGTAACAACTTTGATATGAAAGACCTTGGAGAAGCAAGTGTAATCCTTGGTATTAAGATTACTAGGTTAAAAGAGGGAATTTCTCTGGATCAATCTCACTACATTGAGAAGATCTTAAAGAAATATGACTATATTATGCAGGTTTTCCAGTAGACCTAGTATGGAGCACTGGCACGCTATTGAAAGGGTAATGAGGTACCTTAAAAGAACCATAAACCTTGGATTACATTATAAAAGGTTTCTCGGTGTACTTGAAGGATACAGCGATGCAGATTGGAACACTCTTTCAGATGATTCCAAAGCAACCAGCGGCTATATATTTAGCATAGCTGGTGAGGCTGTTTCTTGGAAGTCAAAGAAACAGACTATCTTAGCTCAGTCCACTATGGAATCTGAGATGATAGCACTAGCAACTGCTAGTGAGGAAGCAAGTTGGCTAAGAAGCTTACTTGTAGAGATTTTGTTATAGGAAAGACTGATACCAGCTGTGTTGATCCATTGCAATAGTACCGTGGCTATTGTAAAAATTGAGAACCGTTATTACAATGGTAAGAAACGACAGATACGTCGTAAGCACAACACTGTTAGAGAATTACTCTCAACAGGAGTTGTTAGAGTGGATCATGTACGCACTGATGATAATTTAGCAGATCCTTTGACGAAAGGATTAGCTAGAGAGAAAGTCCATAACACTTCTAAAAGAATGGAACTATTGCCCTTACTGCGATGATCATTCATGATGGTAACCCGACCTAAATGACTGGAGATCCCAAGAACTAGGTTCAATGGGTAATAACAAGTTATGAAGTGATATGATATGAACATGTTGTTATAAGTGAAAGCAGCATGATTCCTGAAGTAACAAGAGGATGAGTTATGGAAAAAAATTCATAATTCTTAATGAGATCTATACTCTATGTTGAGTAGAGTACTTAGGCTACAGGAGTACTTTTGATAGACTCACCTATGTGAATGCTGAAGTGGAGGCCGCTTCATATGAAATTTTGGGCAAAAATTTCTAGAGCGTTCACTATACCGGGATAGACGTGCATGGCCTTTAACGCACGGGCTTTATAGAATACACCTATGAAAAGGTTGTGTGTGGTTTGATGTCGAAGATAGAGTTCAAGACTTCGAGTCACTTTAGTAAAATCTGAATCTTAATCACTATGTAAAGGTTCAAGTTGTATGACACCTTTGTTTATGCACAATTTTATGAAATCCTCAAAAATCTTCTTTTCAAATTTCAAGTGGGGGATTGTTAGAACAAAGGAGAATATGGATGAAAGTTTGAAAAAAAAAAAGAGGCTTCAAGTCCCACATCGCTCAAGATAAACACTTGAATAGTGTTTCACTCCCTATATATAGAGAGCCTCTTTCTTCATTTTTTCTTGTCCCAGTTGAGAAACATTTCCTCAACTTTTCTTTCTCCCTCCCATATTTCAGCCGATGCATTTCCGGCAAACTTCTCCCTTTTTCTTTCTGTCGCTCTAAAATTTTGGTTGGCTATAATAGTGACCTTTTAAGTCATATTTTCGGTTGGCTATAAGAGTGACTTTTCAAGTCATATTTTTCGGTTGGCTATTAGAGTGACTTTTCAAGTCATATTTTCGGTTGGCTATTAGAGTGACTTTTCAAGTCATATTTTCGGTTGGCTGTTAGAGTGAATTTTCAAGTCATATTTTTGGGTGGCTTTATAGTGACTTTTCAAGTCATACAAGAGGGTGTAATTCTAGAAAGGTTCCCCCAGTGCAGTGGGAATCTTACACAGTGATCTGGGCTGTTTTATCCTGGGGACTTTGTGGTTGATAGTCTGCTTGCACAACTTTTGGGCAGTGACACGAAACGTCTTAAAGAAAGCGACATTGTCCGCGACCCAGCCAGTAATTTGTTCAGTTTGCCATAAATTATTGTTACAACAATATATATAAAAGAAATAAAAGCCAATTTTCTCTACTTACTTGTGTCTCTCTCTAGTCTCCTCTTTCTTCCTTTAAAACCCCATCGTAGAAACTATAACTTCCCATCAAGCTTATTGACACCCTCCACCATCACAGAGGTACAATACCTTACATTCGACAATATTAGCTCATTAAAGTATAATATTTATATGTATTATTGATCAAGTTTGTGGAAGAAGTTGGAACAAGTAGTTAACTAGTAATGATTTTTGGTCATGATTGATTTTATCATTTCTATTTTGCTACATAATTTGGTTCAATTCATTAAACGAGAATATTATTGCAAGGTGGTTACGAGAATATTATATTACGAGGTCATCTGCAACGACCGCAGCGGTGCCGACTTTCCCACTCGACGACCACCACTCATTGTCCTACTGTCACCTTAGATATATCCAATAGTGTCTTCACCAGAATGAATCAAGTACGTGAAAGTAGTCACGATTAGCGCATTGAGGAAGAGCGGAGCCGAGGTTCTCGAGTTGCCATTGTCGTCAACAGAAAAAGAGTGAAAGAAAGGAATATATAAAAGAGGGAACTCAGAGAAGAGACAAGAGAGGGAAACGAATGACAAGAGAGAAATGACTTATGTTTTTTTAAAAAAAATGTAGTTGAATTATTGTTATGTTCCTAAAATAAAGTAACTACATCGCAAGAAGTTATCGGGTTTTTTGTCCATATAATTTTTTATGTAACTTACTAACACCAATTGAAAAAAAGGGTGTGTGTCAGGAAACCATATATACATATATGTATGTATGTGTGGGGTGGTTAGGAAAAAATATCATCTTACTAAAATGAATGTTATGTTAGAAAATTAAAAATAAAATAAAAGAAATAAATAAGAAGAAAATGTAAAGTCTTAATCTAAATAACAAAACAACAGTAGCAAAATAACTTCAAAACATGAATCAAGAATACACTATAAATAAGCATAAAGGAAAATAATTCAAGGGATAAATTTTGTTAGCCTGGGTTGAAACGCGCAAAAGCTATCCTTAGAGAGAAAATGTCCACACTGTACTGGTAGGAAAATCTGATTGCGTTCCTCTCCCAAGATACGACAACCCATTAGTTCTGATCATGTGTAGCGAAAGGATCCCCGAACCTTCTGAACACCAATGCCTTTGCTCTCAAAAATAAGTTTTTATAAGAAAAGGAAGAGCAAAAATTTAGAGAGAAAGAAAGAAAATTGTTTTTCTGCTTGTGTGTCTTTTCTAGAAAGGAGGAAAGAGATATATATAGGCATAGACCCCCTTATGCAACAACAAAAATCTCAAAGTAAAAATATGTTACCGTTGGAAACTAACTTACAGGTATCATAACAAATTGCATTGACCCAATAAATAAAATCTTAGAAAGATAGAAAATCTAATTTTGCATAATAGATTCTAAAATAAATATTTTATTTTATAAAAGAATTAATATAAGTAATATATATTTATAAATTTTAAATTATAAAACAAATATTTACTAACATTCCCCCACATAATTTAAAATTTTAAAATACTTTTAAAAAAATAATTTGTATAGAAAGGTAAAAGAAAGAGCATGGGATATTGTATTTCAGTATAAGGAACCTTCTGGGTTTGAGCCTTATACCTAGTGTTTATGAACTTCCACCCGAGAAAAATGTAGTGACTTAATTGTCTTAAACTACACCTTTTTTAACCAGACTTTAGTACACAACCCCTACAATATTGATGTTCATTTAGGTTCTAATCAGTAGTAGCGCATTACATGATCTTGCACATGTATCGTGTTTCGTGAGTGTCAATTAGAGATTAGCCCATATCTCACAGTGGTGACCCCACCAACACACTCACTAGGTGAATCCTCAAAGAGTGGTTTGTGACCCCCACCCCTACAATAATTGTCATTGGATTCATTAAGAGGTATTTTTTTTTTACCAAAAATACACATATATAAATATCTCAACCTTAATATTGCCACAATTTATAATACACCTCGTCATAGGAATGAGAAATGGAACAACTCTGCAAAATTTTATTTTGGTGTACTTTAGTCAACAAACAATTTCGTTGTTACCCATTGAACTTCATTCATGGGATCACCAATCACATGGAGACGGGTGTCCATTGTTGTAACTAAATAATGGGCTCTAGTCCCATTCCCCTTGGCGACTCAAGTACTTGTTGACGCGTCAACCCTTTTATAAGCGGATCCGTAATATTGTTTTCTGACCTGACAAAGTCAAGAGAAATGACACCATGAGAAATCAAATTTTTGATAGACTTATGTCTCCCTCTTAAGTGTCTTCTTTTTTTATTAAAATTTTTGCTAGTAACTTTAGATATAGCAACTTGACTATCACAATGCAGTGGAATTGGAGGTATATGCTTATTCAATAAGGACAAATCACATAACAAATTTTTAAGAAACTCAACCTCACTAGTAGCAGTATCTAAAGCAATAATTTTTGCTTCCATGGTAGAACGTGAAATAATAGTTTGTTTAGCAGATTTACCTGATACTGCACCACCAGCTAAAGTAAAGATATAACCACTTGTCGATTTTGTTTCATCAAAATCAAAAATCCAATTTTTATTAGTTTTAAAAGAACTTATTTCATCATTAATAGCTTCTTTTCCAAAAAGATGCATCAATTGACCTCATGGCCTCACCATAAGTTTTAGGGTCATCTTCAAGTAGAAAAGAGCAAAATTCAAAACCAAAATCATTAACCTTTTTGGATCCTTTACTTCTCCTAGGTTCAAAAACAATGTCCTTATTAGCATTACTACAAGATGATAAATTAGAACAAGAAGTATCACAAACAGATTTAGACAATTTATTTTTCAAAGGAAAAACATTTTCAAAAAAAGTGGCATCTCTAGATTCCATAATAATATCATTAGAAATTTCAGACACTTCTGAATTAACTACCAAAAATCTATAAGTAGTACTATGTAAAGAATATCCAACAAAAATACAATCAACAGTTTTTGGTCCAATTTTCCTTTTCTTATTAATGGGGATGTTAACTTTTGCTAGACACCCCCACACTTTAAGATATTTCAGATTTGGTTCTTCTTTTCTCCATAGCTCATAAGGAGTTTTTTCAAAAAATTTATAAGGCACTCTATTAAGAAGACATGCAGAATATAAAGCTTCTCTTAGAGTGTATAATGTGAGAGACTTAACTCAACCCCAAAAGCTAGCTCAAGGGGTGAGGGTTGCCCCTCACTTATCTATTCTAATATGGGATTACTTTTAGCCAAATGTGGGACTTGGATTATTTCCAACACACCCCCTCATGACAAGCACTTCCTGGGCTTGGGGCGTGAACAACAAATGGTGGGTGTTTGTCACCACAAAGCGAGGACTAGCGAAAGCGTGGTCCCAGGATCAGAATTGGCTCTGATACCATACCCCACATATTACTTGGCAAACCAGAACTTACAAGCATATCATTCACCATATCAAGCAAGGTACGATTCTTTCTTTCCACAATACCATTAGATTGAGGAGCATACGGAGGTGTCACTTTATGAATAATACCATGCATTTCACAAAAATTACTTATGTCTAAAGATGTGTATTCTCCACCTCTATCAGAACGTAAAATTTTAATTTTTCTTTCTAATTGATTTTCTACTTCTGTTTTATATACTTTGAACTTATCAAACAATTCACTTTTGTGATTAACTAAATACACATAACAATATTTGGAGAAATAATCAATGAAAGTAATAAAACATCTCTTACCACCACGTGTTTACACATCATTACTATCACATACATCACTATGAACCAATTCAAGCAAGTTAGTTTCTCTTTCAATACATGTAGTAAAACTCTTTCTAGGTTGCTTGAATACATGTTTCACATTTTTGTTTTAAAAAAATGGAATCCTTAGGAATAAGATTAAGAGACATCATTCTTTTGATAGAATTCAAATTCACATGTCCAAGCCTAGCATCCCACATATTAGAACATTCAACATTTGCAACAAAAGAAGAAATGCTGGATATTTTATCAATAGAAAGAGACATAAGACTTAATTTAAACAAACCATCACAAATGTAGCCTTTACCAATAAAAACACCATGTCTCATAACAACAACTCTATTGGACTCAAAAACAACCTTGTACCCTTGTTGGACTAACAAAGAAGTACTTATTAAATTTTTCCTAATATCAAAAATATGATAGACTCCATCTAAAACAAGAAAATTCCCTAAAGATAGCTCTAGCTTCACTTGACCTTTTCCTAACACATGTGCCATACTCCCATTCCCCATGCTCACAGTACGTGTGCTTGATTCCTGATATAAAGAAAATATATTTTTTATCAGCACACACATGAACATTAGCCCCGGAGTCTACAAACCAATCTTTTGAGTTAAAAACACAATTTAACTCAGGGCTAGTGACATGGTACATGTCAGATGGGGAATCAGAGGCAGCACTTGTGGTAACAACATTAGCCTGTGGTTTAGGGAAAGACATAGGTTGGCAATGACGTTGAAAACAATTCTTGGCCAAATGATTAGCTCGCCCACAAACAAAGCAAAAAATTTCATTCCCCGAATTTGTATCCTTAATCTTATTGTTGTTATTAAAAGCATTGTTCTTATTTTTAGAAAAAGAAGGCTTTCTACCAAATTCATTTTTGTTAAACCCATTCTTTTTGAAGGACTTAGAGAAAGGTTTGCTGGAGCTCTCAACAAGACAGGCTTTAGAGAGAGAATCATATTTTTGCAAGTATTTTTGAGATGAATGATGTTTATCCTCAATGTGGAGACAAATAAGAAAATCATCAAAGCTGAAGCCTTCATGTTTATGTTTCAAGCTTCAAGCAAAATCAATCCACAAAGGAGGCAATTTTGAAATCATGAAAGCCACAAGCATAATGTCATGCAAAACAATTCCTTTCAATTTCATTTCATAAATAGTGTTTTCAAATTCATGGATTTGATTTGAAATAGATTTTCCATCAATCATTTGAAACTCAATCATTTTTTCACAAGAGTATCGACTTAAACCTTTTTCAGCAGATCCATATTTCAATTCAAGTACTTCCCATAACTCAACAGAAGTTTTAGTCTGGCAAAAAATTTTATATATGTTATCAGCCAAAGCACTTAAAATGCGTCCATGACATAAAATATCTTTATCAGAAACATCATGCTTAGTGGTAGAAGATTTGGTTGCATCAGTTTGAACTATATCAGTAGAGGAAGTTGAAGTTTTTATTTCTCTTTTAGAAATCATAGAGTATAAATCCAATTCAGTAAACAAGAATTTCATTTGTTGTTGCCAACAGAAAAAATTTTCACCCGTAAATTTTTCAAGCTTACTGAAGGGACTTAATCATATTCATGGCGAACATTTTGATAAAATAGAATGCTACTGTAGAAAAGACTGTGCAAGAAGAAAGTGAAATTTTTCTCTCTAAGACTGTTAGAAAATTAAAAATAAAATAAAAGAAATAAATAAGAAGAAAATGTAAAGTCTTAAACTAAATAACAAAACAACAGTAGCAAAATAACTTCAAAACATGAATCAAGATTGCACTATATCATACAATAAGCATAAAGGAAAACAATTCAAGGGAAAAATTTTGTTAGCCTGGGTTGAAGCGCGCAAAAGTTATCCTTAGAGAGAAAATGCCCCCACTGCACTGGTAGGAAAATCTAATTGCGCTCCTCTTCCAAGATACGACAACCCGTTGGTTCCGATCGTGTGCAGAGAAAGGATCCCCGAAACTTCTGAACACCAATGCTCTTGCTCTCAAAAATAAGTTTTTAAAAGAAAAAGAAGAGAAAAAATTTAGAGAAATAAAGCAAATTGTTTTTATGCTCGTGTGTCTTTTCTAGAGAGGAGGAAAAAGATATATATAGGCATAGACTCTGATGTGCCATCATTTTCTTCTATTTTCTAAACCCTTTTTGCACCATTTTAATTACTGATTGGTCTTAATTGTCAATTAATTAGGTAGTTTTATTATTTGGGCTCATTTAGCTAATTTGATGTTTTTAATCTAATTTCAGGAATTAATGAAACATTGGGCTTAATCTAAATTATGGTTGTGGACTTGATGAGGGCAAATAAAGCAGCGCTTACCATAGTTAATTTCTAATTAGGAAATTTCGCAATTTTATTTTATGTGGTTCAGTGTTTATTTCGTTTTGGGCCAGAGTATTGTAATAAGGCCCAATGACTTTGAGTGACTCTTTTTAAATAGCAGCCTTGGGATTCGTGCAAGGCTATTCTGTTATGTCATTCATTATTCATAGCTTTGTTTAGGGTTTTACGTTTTTCTGCTTGGATGCTACTGTTCACGTAATGCAATTTTCCATTTCCTGCTTCTAATTACAATTTCGTTCTTGTTTCTTCTTCTACTTTCATTTACGTTTCCGTTTTCATTTTCGTTTCTGTTTATTTACGTTTCTGCTTCATGTTTCATTTACGTTTTCTGTTTGAATCTATGGAAGGCTAAATATTCTGGTGTTGTTTCCTTTTAAGGACGAAGCCCAACTCTCTTTGAGGTTTCGTTTATAATGTGGTTCTCTGGCAGTTTTCCCTTCACCAGTTAACCTAAATTCGTGAACATTAATCAGTGCACGCTTTGTGTTCGATTAATTGCCTCTGAGCCTAACTTGCGTTCATGCTTAATGGACGAAGGGCTAACTGGTGTATGTGGTGCCTAATCACGTATTGACAACCCTAAGTTGATTTTCGCTTAGTAAATTGAAATAGGGTTGGAATAAGTGGTTAACTGTTAGGGACGAATTCTCCATAACCCAGGATAAGAGAATGGCTTCTGAATCAGAGGAAACAACCCATTTTTAATATTATTAGTTTCGTATTCTAGTTTACTTGTTATGCTCCTTAAATCACAAAACAAACAACCCCCCCACCCCAATCGTTACTGTTACTGCAAGTATATTATGAACATTTGGTTTATCATTGCTCGTTGGAAAACGACCTAGGATCACTTCCTAGTTACTGCATTTTCATGTTTATTTGATTCGGGTACGGCCTCGATTAAATTTGGCGCCATTGCCGGGGAGCAGTGTCCAAAGGTTCATAATAGCTAGCTAGTGTTGTGTGTTTAATTCTTTCGTGTTTTATGTTTAATTGTTAGTATTGTGTTAGCATGTGTGTTAGTGTTGTTTAGTGTCCTAGTATTTTGTTTAGTGTGTGTTCTGTTTCAGTTTTCCTATTAAGCGCTTCCCCTGTTTCAGTTTTGGGTGTTTTGCTGTGAATAGTGTTTTGCGACGGACTTAGCGACCACTTTTGCTTGCGGCAAAA
The DNA here is from genome assembly GCF_000004515.6 of Glycine max. NCBI lineage: Eukaryota > Viridiplantae > Streptophyta > Magnoliopsida > Fabales > Fabaceae > Glycine > Glycine max. Next base: position 10,853,975 of record NC_016088.4, on the reverse strand, counting down.
AAGAGTAGTAGTAGAAATCATGTAGCGACGAATTTTAGCGACCACCCATGCTGAATTATTTGGGATTTTTTGTTTTAGTAGCTAGGGTTGTTATTTTTGGCTGAAGTTTTTTGTGGTAACTTCTTTCAATCCATATTTTGTGGGAAAAATAGCTAGAGCCTTTAGTTTGGTCAGATTTGAAAGTTCCAAAAAAGTAGCAAATTTTGTTTTTGTCGAAACTTCAAACGGCCATAACTTTTGCTCCGGTTATCAGAATCGCAATTATTATATATGTATTTGGGGTAGAAAAAAATTTCCTATGCCATGGCAGCCCGCCATAGGCTGGCTGAGGTCTCCATTGTCCAAAAATAGTGATTCTGTCAAAAGTTTTTTATTTTTCAAGTTTTATTCACTTATTTTTCTTAACCTACCATTTTTAGCTTCCATAGTTAGACTTTGAATTTTTGCCTGAAATTTTTTGTGCTATCTTCTCATCATTTTATAAGGTTGCTCACAAAATTTCAAGTCATTTGGATATCATTTGGGGGTAGTTGTAGTTCAAACCTGTACCTTTATTTACATGACAAGGCAACTAGTTGTGCATGCTGAATGTAGTGTATGACTAGAGGCAATTCATCTTACTTACAACCCTTTGATCCTGAGATAGATAGGACATTTCATAGATTAGTTAGGCATCATTTTATACCTTTTGATCATCCTGAGCATTCCATTATTGGTGAATCTGTGCATTCTGTTATTGGTGATTTTGAACATCCTGATTTTGAGCATTATAATTTTGAGCATTCTGATTCGGAGCATTCTGATTTTGAACATTCTGAGAACATGGCACAACCTCCACCCCGTGAGAGGACTCTAAGGGAAACAGCTGCACCTGATTTTACCTACGAAAGCTTGTGCATCCAATACCCTGATGAGGATGTCCCATATGTTCTTAAAACTGGACTGATTCATTTGCTTCCAAAGTTTCGTGGCCTTGCAGGTGAAGACCCGCACAAACATTTGAAGGAATTTCATATTGTCTGCTCCACCATGAAACCCCCAAATGTCCAAGAGGATCATATATTTCTAAAGGCTTTTCCTCATTCTTTAGAGGGAGTGGCAAAGGACTGGTTGTATTACCTTGCTCCACGGTCCATCACGAGCTGGGATGACCTTAAGAGAGTATTCTTAGAAAAAAATTTCCCTGCTTCTAGGATCACAGCTATCAGGAAGGATATCTCAGGTATTAGACAACTCAGTGGAGAGAGCTTGTATGAGTACTGGGAGAGATTTAAAAGACTATGTGCCAGTTGCCCTCACCATCAGATTTTGGAGCAACTTCTTCTCCAATATTTTTATGAAGGACTCAGTAATATGGAGAGAAGTATGATAGATGCTGCCAGTGGTGGAGCCCTTGGAGACATGACTCCTGCTGAAGCCAGAAATTTAATTGAGAAGATGGCTTCCAACTCCCAGCAGTTTAGCGCCAGAAATGATGTTATAGTCATTAGAGGAGTGCATGAGGTAGCTACAAACTCAGCTGCATCATCTGAAACTAAGAAGCTTGAAGGCAAACTGGATGCATTGGTTAACTTGGTAACCTAGTTGGCCTTGAACCAGAAATCTGTACCTGTTGCAAGGGTCTGTGGTTTGTGCTCCTCTACTGACCACCATACAGACCTTTGCCCTTCCATGCAGCAACCTGGAGCAATTGAGCAGCCTGAAGCTTATGCTGCAAACATTTACAATAGACCTCCTCAACCTCAGCAGCAAAATCAACCACAACAGAACAATTACGACCTCTCCAGCAACAGATACAACCCTGGATGGAGGAATCACCCTAATCTCATATGGTCTAGCCCTCAGCAACAACAACAACAGCCTGTTCCTTCCTTCCAAAATGTTGTTGGCCTAAGCAGACCATACATTCCTCCACCAATCCAACAACAGCAATAGCCCCAGAAACAGCCAACAGTTGAGGCTCCTCCACAACCTTCCCTCGAAGAACTTGTGAGGCAAATGACTATGCAGAACATGCAGTTTCAACAAGAGACCAGAGCCTCTATTCAGAGCTTAACTAATCAAATGGGACAATTGGCTACACAATTGAATCAACAACAGTCCCAGAATTCTGACAAGCTGCCTTCCCAAGCTGTCCAAAATCCCCAAAATGTCAGTGCCATTTCATTGAGGTCAGGAAAGCAGTGTCAAGGACCTCAACCCGTAGCACCTTCCTCATCTGCAAATGAACCTGCCAAACTTCACTCTACTACAGAAAAAGGTGATGACAAAAATTTACCTAACAATTTCTGTGCAGGTGAATCTTCCACTGGTAATTCTGATTTGCAGAAGCAGCACATCCCTCCTCTTCCATTCCCTCCAAGAGCAGTTTCCAACAAAAAAATGGAAGAGGCAGAGAAAGAGATCTTGGAAACATTCAGAAAAGTAGAGGTAAACATACCTCTGCTAGATGCAATAAAGCAAATTCCAAGATATGCCAAATTCTTGAAGGAGCTGTGCACTAATAAGAGGAAGCTTAAAGGAAGTGAACAAATTAGCATGGGCAGAAATGTCTCTGCATTGATTGGTAAATCTGTTCCCTAAATTCCTGAAAAATGTAAAGATCCAGGTACATTCAGCATACCTTGTATTATAAGGAATAGTAAGTTCGACAATGCCATGCTAGATTTAGGAGCTTCTGTTAGTGTTATGCCTCTGTCTATTTTTAATTCTCTATCTCTAGGTCCCTTGCAGTCAACGGATGTGGTAATTCATTTAGCTAATAGAAGTGTTGCCTATCCTGTTGGTTTCATAGAAGATGTCTTAGTTAGAGTTGGTGAACTGATTTTCCCTGTTGATTTTTATATTTTGAATATGGAGGATGGATTTTTTCAAGGATCGGTTCCCATCATTCTAGGCAGACCCTTTATGAAAACTGCTAGAACTAAGATAGATGTTTATGCAGGCATACTATCCATGGAGTTTGGTGATATAACTGTTCATTTTAATATTCTGGATGCTATGAAATACCCATCTGAAGATCTTTCTGTATTTCGTGCTGAAATAATTGACCATGTTGTTGATGAATACATGACTGATCTTTACTCTAATCTGCATGCCTCTCACTCTTCATGCATTGAGTCTAAAATTGTACTTGATCATATGTCTGAATTTGATGCTGAGAGTGAATCTGAAAGTGATATTGATTGCATGTCTGGTGGTGGTGTTTTACCTCTTGAGATTGATTTTATAGAGTCAAATAGGACTAACCATGTTTCAGGAAGTACACATACCTCTGACTTTCTTTATGAGGTACAGGCTGGGAAACCATCTCCTTCTACCACTATCCAGCCGACCACACCAGAATTGAAGCCTCTGCCATCGAATTTAAAATACGCTTACTTGGATGATAACAAAAGTTTTCCAGTGATTATATCTTCCTCCCTTGCTTATGAGCAAGAGGAGAAGTTGTTGTCTGTTCTCAAGAAGCATAAGAAGGCTATAGGCTGGACCCTGGCGGACATTCCTGGTATTAGCCCATCCACATGTATGCATCGAATAAATTTAGAGGATGGAGCTAAACTAGTAAGACAGCCACAAAGAAGACTCAACCCGGTGATTCTTGATGTAGTGAAGAAGGAGATAACCAAGCTTTTGCAAGCTGGAATCATTTATCCTATCTCCGACAGCCAATGTGTGAGTCCCGTCCAGGTAGTCCCGAAGAAGACCGGCCTCACAGTGATCAAAAATGAGAAGGAGGAGCTGATTCCTACTCGGGTGCAGAACAGTTGGAGAGTCTGCATTGACTATAGGAGGCTGAACCAAGTTACCAAAAAGGACCATTTTCCCCTGCCATTCATTGACCAGATGCTTGAGAATCTCACTATTGTTTCCTTGATGGTTTTTCTGGTTATATGCAAATTACTATTGCTCCTGAGGATCAGGAAAAGACCACATTCACCTGCCCCTTCGGCACTTTTGCCTATAAGAGGATGCCTTTCGGCCTGTGCAATGCCCCTGGTACCTTCCAGCGGTGCATGATTAGTATTTTCAGTGATTTCTTAGAAAATTGCATAGAGGTGTTTATGGATGATTTCACTGTATATGGATCCTCTTTTGATGGTTGTTTGGATAGTTTGGAAAAAGTTTTGAATAGATGCATTGAAACTAACCTTGTTCTAAATTTTGAAAAATGTCATTTTATGGTTGAGCAAGGTATAGTTTTAGGCCACATTATTTCCAATAAGGGTATTGAAGTAGATCCTGCAAAAATTTCTGTTATTTAACAATTGCCTTACCCCTCTTGTGTGCGAGAGGTGCAATCTTTTCTTGGTCATGCAGGATTCTACAGGCGCTTTATAAGGGATTTTAGCAAAGTATCCCTTCCACTGTCCAACTTGTTGCAAAAGGAGGTGGAGTTTGACTTTAATGACAGATGCAAAGAGGCTTTTGATTGCCTCAAAAGAGCACTGACTACCACCCCCATCATCCAGGCACCCGACTGGACAGCCCCTTTTGATGCATCAAATTATGCATTGGGGGTTGTCCTTGCTCAGAAAATTGATAAATTGCCCAGGGTGATATATTATGCTTCTAGGACTTTAGATGTTGCCCAAGCGAATTATACTACTACTGAGAAAGAGCTTCTAGCCATAGTTTTTGCTCTTGAAAAATTTCGATCTTATTTGCTTGGTACCCGCATTATTGTTTATACTGACCATGCAGCTCTAAAGTACTTGTTGAAGAAGGCTGATTCTAAGCCTAGGTTGATCCGATGGATGCTCTGGCTTCAAGAGTTTGACTTGGAGATCCGTGATAGGAACGGAGCACAAAATTTAGTTGCTGATCATTTGAGTCGGATCGAACGTGTATCGGATGCGAATTCACCCTTCAGGATGATTTCCCGGATGATCATTTGTATATACTGTATAGTATTTCTGACTCTCTTTCTACTCCCTAGTTTGCTAACATTGTCAATTATTTAGTTGCTTCTGTTTTTCCTCCCTTAGCATCTAAAGCCCAAAAAGATAAAATTAAAAGTGATGCTAAGCATTTTATTTGGGATGACCCCTACTTGTGGAAATTGTGCACTGATCAGGTCATTAGACGATGCATTCCAGATCATGAGACTGACTCAGTCCTGCAGTTCTATCATTCTTCCGCACCGGGAGGTCATCTGGGTGTTCAAAGGATAGCTCCCAAAGTGCTTGATTGTGGTTTTTATTGACCCACCATCTTTAAAGATGCGTGGAAGATCTGCAGCACTTGTGAGCAGTGTCAGAGAGCAGGAAATACACTTACATGGCGACAACAAATGCCTCAGCAACCTATGCTATTCTGTGAGGTGTTTGATGTCTGGGGTATAGATTTCATGGGCCCTTTTCTTGTCTCTTTTGGTTATGTTTACATTCTCCTTGCAGTTGACTATGTTTCAAAATGGGTGGAAGCCAAGCCCACTAGAATTAATGATGCTAAAGTTGTTGCAGATTTTGTCAGGTCTAATCTGTTTTGCAGGTTTGGAGTACCTAAAGCAATTGTTAGTGATCAAGGAACCCATTTTTGCAACAGAACAATGCATGCCCTGCTTAAAAAGTACGGGGTGGTACACAGGGTATCCACACCATACCACCCCAAGACCAATGGACAGGCAGAAATTTCTAACAGGGAGATCAAGAGAATTTTAGAGAAGATTGTGCAGCCAAGCAGGAAAGATTGGAGTACCAGGCTTGATGATGCTCTCTGGGCACATCGGACTGCCTACAAAGCACCCATAGGAATGTCTCCTTATCGGGTTGTCTTTGGAAAGGCATGTCATCTTCCAGTGGAAATTGAGCACAAAGCATATTGGGCAGTGAAGACTTGCAACTTCTCTATGGATCAAGCTGGTGAGGAAAGAAAGTTGCAACTGAGTGAGTTAGATGAAATCCACCTAGAAGCCTACGAGAATGCCAAGTTCTACAAAGAAAAGACCAAGAAGTTCCATGATAGCATGATAGTTAAGAAGGACTTCATGGTTGGGCAAAAAGTGCTATTGTATAATTCTAGGCTTGGACTCATGAGTGGTAAGTTGAGGTCTAAGTGTATTGGTCCTTTTGTTGTTACTAATGTTTTTCCTTATGGTACAGTTGAGATCAAAAGCGACTCCACAAACAAGAGCTTCAAGGTCAACAGACATCGACTTAAGCCATTCCTCATGAACCCTTCTTTATTGGACGTAGTGGTGGAAGAGACTTCCTTACTCCACCCTACTCTTCCTCCACCATGACTTAGGGAGTTCTTCTTTTCCTATCTCCTTCTTTGCTTTTATTACACTTGTCCAATTCTATTTGATGGTTTAATTGTTTTAATCTTTTAATTGTGCTACATTGAGGATAATGTGTTGTTTAAGTATGGGGGGGGGGAGTGTTCTTTGGTTTTGCTAGTTTTGTCGGTTTTGTTAATTTGTTAGTTGTGTTAATTTGTTAATGTTGTTAGTTTTGTCGGATTTCTAGTTTAATATTTTGGGTCAATTTTGTGTGCATGTACGACTTTGCATGTTTTTCTTTGAATTATAGGATATGTTCAAGAAATGGGTAATTGTTTTGAAAATAAAAGTTTTTGACATTTTGTGACTTGAAATCTTTGATTCTCCTCTACATGTCATGATAGTTTTGAAAGCTCAATTCGAAAGTGATGAGTTTACCTTTGTGAGAATTTGAGCCATACATCATCATAATCATTTGGTGTGTTTTGCCCCATTGATTGCTTGCACAATAGCCTTGGCTTGATTCTTGTTGATGCTTCCTAATTCACATGCATATTTGGAAATGATTGAGGCAATTTTGTTCTTATAAGCTTCTAGCCAAATGGACTTACCCTGACTTAATTCCTTTGATAGCCCTTTTGAGCCTTGTTTCCCTTTCCTTGTTTTGAAGCTCACTACAAGCCTTAAGTGAAAAACCATGATATCACCATATCCTTAAGGAATTTTGGAGCTTTGGAATTGTTTTGGGAATAAGTGTGGGGGGTTTTGTTTCATTGGATAACATGTTTTGTTGGCCATGCTTCATGATATATTTTGAGCCATACTTGATGTACATTGCATATTGGTTAAATGTTGGACATGCTGAATGAGATGCTGTTTCTCAAAGGCTACAGAGTAAAAAAAAAATTCAGAAAAGAAAAAGAAAAGCAGTAAAGTTGAGTGAATAAGATCTTAAATGACAAAAGAATGATGAGACTCTTGGTTCTACTCTTTATGTTTAAATTTTATCTTTACTTCTTTTTATTTTCTTATTTTTTCTTAATATGCACTTATTCCTCATTGCTACTTTATTCCTTTGGGATTCAGCCACTTATTCCATATTTTTCCATACCTTGTCCTTGGCCCCATTACAACCTTAAAAGACCTTTTGATCCTCATGTGCTTGTGTTTATGGGTTGATTGTCAATTTTAGAATCTTGCCAAGTTTATGTGGTGTTTGTTTTCATGGGTGCTTTGAGGGTAAATAGTAGCCTAGACACTTGAGAGATAGAGTGTATATCTTGTGAGGCTTTATCATTTTTCATTCTTGAGCTGATTAACTATTTTGCCATGATTGGGTTGCTTGGATGATTTTCATGAATGTCTTGACTTTTCGGATCTCCTTATGTTAGATGTTACCCATTCCTTTCATTCCTTGATGTTCATTGAGAAATATGTGAATGTTTTCGTTTGACTCTCTTTGAATATCCGTGGATTTTGTTCTTTGTTTCATTTTTCCCAGGAGTGCAAAAGGTTAAGTACGAGGGGTTTTGACGTGCCATCATTTTCTTCTATTTTCTAAACCCTTTTTGCACCATTTTAATTACTGATTGGTCTTAATTGTCAATTAATTAGGCAGTTTTATTATTTGGGCTCATTTAGCTAATTTGATGTTTTTAATCTAATTTCAGGAATTAATGAAACATTGGGCTTAATCCGGATTTTGGTTATGGACTTGAAGAGGGCAAATAAAGCAGCGCTTACCTTAGTTAATTTCTAATTAGGAAATTTTGCAATTTTATTTTATGTGGTTCAGTGTTTATTTCGTTTTGGGCTAGAGTATTGTAATAAGGCCCAATGACTTTGAGTGACTCTTTTTAAATAGCAGCCTTGGGATTCGTGCAAGGCTATTCTGTTATGCCATTCATTATTCAGAGCTTTGTTTAGGGTTTTACGTTTTTCTGCTTGGATGCTACTGTTCACGTAATGCAATTTTCCATTTCCTGCTTCTAATTACAATTTCGTTTTTGTTTCTTCTTCTACTTTCATTTACGTTTCCGTTTTCATTTTCGTTTCTGTTTATTTACGTTTCTGCTTCATGTTTCATTTACGTTTTCTGTTTGAATCTATGGAAGGCTAAATATTCTGGTGTTGTTTCCTTTTGAGGACGAAGTCCAACTCTCTTTGAGGTTTCGTTTATAATGTGGTTCTCTGGCAGTTTTCCCTTCACCAGTTAACCCAAATTCGTGAACATTAATCTGTGCACGCTTTGTGTTCGAGTAATTGCCTCTGAGCCTAACTTGCGTTCATGCTTAATGGACGAAGGGCTAACTGGTGTATGTGGTGCCTAATCACGTATTGACAACCCTAAGTTGATTTTCGCTTAGTAAATTGAAATAGGGTTGGATTAAGTGGTTAACTGTTAGGGACGAATTCTCCATAACCCAGGATAAGAGAATGACTTCTGAATCAGAGGAAACAACCCATTTTTAATATTATTAGTTTCGTATTCCAGTTTACTTGTTCTGCTCCTTAAATCACAAAACAAACAACCCCCCCCCCAATCGTTACTGTTACTGCAAGTATATTATGAACATTTGGTTTATCATTGCTCGTTAGAAAACGACCTAGGATCACTTCCTATTTACTGCATTTTCATGTTTATTTGATTCGGGTACGGCCTCGATTAGACTCCCTTATTCAACAACAAAAATCTCAAAGTAAAAATACGTGAGCGTTGGAAACTAACTTATAGGTATCAAAACAAATGTAACAAATTGCATTGACCCATTAAAATAAAATCTTAGAAAGATAGAAAATCTAATTTTACGTAACGGATTCTAAAATAAATATTTTATTTTATAAAATAGAGTTAATATAAGTAATATATATTTATAAATTTTAAATTATAAAATAAATATTTACTAACATGTTAAACATAATGGTTTAAGTTAAAATGCTTTAATGCACATGCGTACATAGTTTTTTATGATCGTAGGTACTAAAAGCTTTGTTTCATTGTCTTATAAGAGTTAAGTGTATTAAAGAATCTTATTGAAGAGTTGGCTCTTACAATGCTCACTTACTTTGTGATAAGACATGGTTTTTTTCCCAAGATGCACATTCTTTTTCTTGCTTTTTCCTAAATTACACTAGATTGGAAAACAATTCCAATCTACACCACATTCTTTACTCAATGGGAAGTCAATTTTGGCCACCCCGACTTCCGAACTGGCTTCTTATTTTTTTATTTTTTTTTTGTTTTAATTTATATGTTTAATTCTTTTTCATTTAAATTATTAAAATAATACAAATAAAAATTAAAATGTTTAATAATAAAAAAATTTAAAATAATCTAATAATATATTTGCTTTATTAAAAAATTAAAATTTTTTAAAATAATTATTTTTTCCAATTTTTTATTAAAATAAATTTTATTATTTTTTTAAGCGATATATATAGATAAAGAAAAAAATTGAGAAAATTATAGTAGAATTTTTTAGTTACATGTATATATATTTTTTAGCTAAATTTATGTGTTGTTGAAATTTTTATTTTGTTATATACGTTAATTAAAAAATGAGAAAATTAGTTAGTAGTATTGAAACAAATTAAAAAACACATTGAATAAATAACTGATACACATAAAATTAAACATCGGTGACTGAGATGATAAACAAAAATAACGAAACGTACTAAAAATACAATTACAACACAAATATGAAAAAACTAATGATAGTCTAAAAGTTGTTGTGTAGGAGACATGTCTTCTTCCATTTGGATTATTGGTTTACTAAAAATAGCTAAAATTTTTGTTGGGCAAAATTTTTTCTAGTAGTTGGATGGTACTAACACCTTTAGCACGTCTTCATCATTTTTCAATTCTGTTATTTCATATTCGATTAAATTTTCTGAATACTTAGCATGACCTGGTTGTCGAAAGAACAATCATGTGACCAATAGTGATTCCTGAATTCCATAAGGGGGAACCCCCATAGATGCAACTTGCTTGATTAAATCCTTGAGTTTGTCCATGCTACATCCTAAAGGAATGTCAAATCTTATTGGATTTGTTCCAGTGAAAGAGTAACCCAAAAACCCACCTTGGCGTGGTATGCTCCACTTGCCGTTGTAATACATAATTGCATCATGAGTAGGAGTGATAGTGGATTGAAGCAAGTTGAGTATATCATCTGGTGTTCTATTGATGGTACATAATAATTCTATAGGGCCAACACATGAGTATTGCTCATTTCACATTAACATTGTGTAAACATCATCATCATTTTTCAATTGTAGAGATTGAAAAAAAAATTGCTGACCTGCATCTATGAATGGTTATCGGTAGTAGATTTCATCCACTAATTGATCATTGGTTAGCTGAAGGGTGTTGTGCATTCTACTCATGAGTGTATCAAAAGAACAAGCATTAGGAACTCACATTGGTGTTGGAGTGGGACTTTCAAAATAAATACTTGTTTGGTTGTGAGTGATTGATCCATTTGAAAATATAAAGGTTAATCTCGAGTTAGCAATGGTTTGGCTGCTTGTTTCTCCCAAAAATGACATAGTAATAAAATTGAATTTGGTTTGTGAATGTATGTTGTGTGAAATTGTGTGTTTGTATTAAGGGTGTTTTGTGTTATTTATAGTTGTATGAGCATTTTGCACTGTTGATGTGTATTGGAATCTCATAAGGTTAGAATTGTGTTCCTGCTAAAGGCTTCTCTGGAATCCAATGTTTCTTTTTCCTTGGTAACTGATGCAGTAGACGTCCATCATAATTTTCAGAGTGAAAAAAAGAGATTCTGAGTTATCCATTTCATGTCAGTTTTGCTGGTGAGACATTTAATTTTTTAGAAAGTGTACAAATTGCAGAGCGTTGTCAATTTCGACTGTGATTTTTCCCTTATAATTAATGCAGCATACGTCCATAATAATTTTCAGAGTGAAAAAAGATATTATGAGTTGTCCATTTCATGTCAGTTTTGTTGGTGAGACATTTAATTTTTAGAGATGTGTGCAAATTGTAGAGTGTTGTCAATTTGGATTGTAATTTTTCCCTTGTAATTAATGCAGCAGACGTCTATGATAATTTTAGAGTGAAAAAAGAGATTATGAGTTGTCCATTTTATATCAGTTTTGCTGGTGAGACATTTAATTTTTAGAGACGTGTGCAAATTGCAGAGTGTTGTCAATATGGACTGTGATTTTTCCCTTGTAATTAATGCAGTAGACGTCCATGATAATTTTCAGAGTGAAAAAAAAGATTATGAATTGTCCATTTCATGTCAGTTTTACTGGTGAGACATTTAATTTTTAGATACGTGTGCAAATTACAGAGTGTTGTCAATTTGGATTGTGATTTTTTCCTTGTAATTAATATAGCAGACATCCATGATAATTTGCAGAGTCAAAAAAGAGATTATGAGTTATCCATTATATGTGAATTTTTCTGGTGAGACATTTAATTTTTTGAAACAGTGTAGTGTAAATTGCAAAGTGTTGTGAATTTCGACAGTTATGTTACCATGTTACCTACTACAGTAGAAGTGGGTAAACTGAAAATTGCTAACTTAAATTTAAACAAAAAATTTATTTCATTACGTAAAGTGATCACTGAACACGGACATAAGACACTACATGAAAACCTCAAAGCAGAAATAACTAAGACATGAATCATCTGTAGATTACCAATCTCGTTTGAATATTGTTTCGCGGGATGGACATGTTACATCCTTCGGGCCTGAAAAAGGAGTCAGTATTACTACCATAGTTTTTGACCCAACAAGTCTCGTATTCATCTGATAAGTCTTCAAGATTGGAGGTTGAGCCATGTTAATTTCTTGGTGGGATATTATTGTCATAGATTATGGCAAATAACTCCACAAATGGTAGTGATGGATTGTTGTAAAAAATGTTGAACATTTGTAGAACATCAGCATCATCTCGCAGAATAAAAGATTTGTACATATAACGTTGCCCTGACTCAAATATAGGGCACCGAAAGTGGAGATTTTGGATATGTTGTTGTGGTTCAATGCTTAGTTTTTGGTGAATAAGTTCAAGCAATTGTGTAAAGGTTATGACCTTGTTGACCATGAAATTTTTTGTGTTGTTACTAACGATGGTGGTGCCCTTATTAGTGTTGCAGATTTGGTCGTTGTAGTCAACACAAACATATGCAGTTGGGTGACACATTGTGGTAGGGATTGAGATAAAAATTTGAAAGTGCTACGAATGTCTTTAGCTGTAGTGGTATTTATAGAATTTTCTTATAGTTGGATGAGTCACTAGTTAACTGTGCATTTAAATGAACGGGTAAATGAACACTTAAGCATATTTGCAAGGATCCACAATGTGCAAATTGCAGAGTGTTGCTGGTGAGGCATTTAATTTTTTAGAGACGTCTGCAAATTGCAGAGTGTTGTCAATTTGGACTGTGATTTGTCCTTGGCAAATGATGCAACATACATTTATTGTAATTTTCAGAGTGAAAAAAGAAATTTTGAGTTGTCCATCTCTTGTTAGTTTTGCTGGTGAGACATTTAATTTTTTAGAGACGTGTGCAAATTGCAGAGTGTGTCACGAATATATTTTTTTTTATTCTTTGACGTTCAAACTATGGAAAAAGTGTGTCACGAATATCATTAATGTGTTAGACATAATTTTAAAAATATGCAGAGCATGGGCACCTAAGCATAGTTGCAAGGATCCAAAGCATAGTTTTTTCGATTTTGTGCTCCTATTTTGAGGTGGTTGATCATGAAACTGGTGCATGATATATTTTTTTGGATTGTTTGACGTTCAAACTATGGAAAAAGTGTGTCACAAATATCATTAATGTGTTGGACATAATTTAAAAAAAAAATGCAGAACATGGGTACTTAAGCATAGTTACAAGGGTCCAAATCATAGTTTTTTTTTTATTTTGTGCTTCTATTTTGAGGTGGTTGTTCATGGAACTAGTGCACGATATATTTATTTTTGGATTTTTTGATGTTCAAACTATGGAAAAAATGTTTCATGAATATCATTAATGTGTTGGACATAATTTTAAAAAAAATGTAGAACATGGGCACTTAAGCATAGTTGCAAGGGTCCAAATCATAGTTTTTTCGATTTTGTATTTCTATTTTGAGGTGGTTGTCCATGGAAATAGTGTACGATATATTTCTTTTTGGATTTTTTGACATTCAAACTATGGAAAAAGTGTGTCACGAATATTATTAATATGTTGGACATAATTTTAAAAAAAAATGCAGAACATGGGTACTTAAGCATAGTTACAAGGGTCCAAATCATAGTTTTTTTTTATTTTGTGCTTCTATTTTGAGGTGATTGTCCATGAAACTGGTGCACAATATATTTTTTTTAGATTCTTTAAAATTAAAAAATTTCATAAGATGACCACTTAAACATTGTTTTAAGGGTGACAAACATACTTTTTTATTTTTTACTCTTAATTTGAGGTCTTGTTTGATGAAATCGTTACAGGGGTACTTAAACATATTTGATCCCATTATCACAACATTTTATACTTCAATGACCAAGATGATGACCAATCCCACAGGGCAGTGGACGTCGATTATGTCGCGGATTTCTTCTTTCCTGTATGATTGGTTCTCCCACATCATGATGATGTTGTTGTTCTATGTCAGTATATTCAATGTGGGTTGTTGCAGCTGAGGAACTTTGTCCTTGTTCTCCAAACGAATGTGGTGCATCGAACTATTGTAAAGAAGCTAAATATGATGCCGTAGAATTTGGTGTATTCAAATCGACGCCAAATAAATTGGTCACCCATTCATGGCTGGTTGCACTGACTGACTCGCTAGTCTAGCCAAAAGTTTGATGAACAGGTGAAGGAGTACAATACATTGACTAAGGATGTGAAATTTCAAAATGTGTTTGTTCAACACTTGTCCCTGCAACATTATGGGTAATTGTTATGCGTGGATCATTTAGTTGTTGTGCAACAAACAAGAACAACATAGTGTTTTTCCTATACTATTCCATGTACGTTGGTGTGTGTCACTATTCCTTTAACCCATTGCCTAGTTAAAACATCATTGCGTTTGTTTTTCCAGATATTAATCCACTCAGCATGATATTCCATCCAGTCACCGTAATGATTGTCTCGCATGTTAATTTGGTGAAGTCGATCAAGATTCATGGGATCAACAGGGATATCTTGTTGTAGTCCAAATTGTAGCTTGACTCGATTTGTTTGATGTCATTCCACAATCGGAAAACAAAAATTGCAGTACATGCAAACTAAATCTCCATGTCTCTATATGCATGTCTCGATAGCTGTTCTTCAAATCCTCTATATGGGACCCAAGAAAACTGAAATATATGCTAACAATGCAACATTTGTAAATGTTAATATGTACACATTGATGGTGCAGTTCATGGTAGTATTATACCTCATGGCCCTCCATATGATCTATACGAGATCTATATCTGACCAAGTCACCATGAGGTGTGACCCTATATTTTAATCTATCACCACTCCATCTGAAATGTAAAACATACAAAACCAGTATTCATTGTAATGTTATAATTCGCGTCATTAAAATTAAAAATTTAGATTTTGCTATATGTAAATAACCTTTTAGCCAGTGGATAAGTTGTTTCGGGTCGTGGGACTCTTGGTGCAATAAAAGGCATGCGGTACCAAGCCCATGACTGCAATAGTATGGCACCACCACCCATAACTTTACCAACCTCCGATGATGCTAGACATAGTTCTCAATACAGGTTTGCTAAACAAGCCGAACCCCAACTATATTTTTTTATGTTGCTTAAATCACGTAATAGATTTAAATACATTAGATGAGCTCTATATCCAGATTTATCAGGAATTAAAGCACCGCCAATCATGTACATTATGTAAGCTCTACACCTGCATTGTAGTTGGTGTATTGTTGGTTCTTCAGGCAATGGTGCGCACAAGATGCTTAGCAACCATGCCAACTTCAGTGCAGCTCCTTTACGTGCATTTTCGGGAGGGACTTCTCCTAGTAACTCATCGCATAACTCATTATAATGTAAGAAGTTAGGTCCAGCCACAACACGACCATCGACTCTAATGCCTAGATGCAGTGCAACATCTTCGAGTGTGATGGTGCACTCACCCCATGGCAGGTGAAAGGTGTGTGTTTCAGGCCTCCATCGTTCAACCAATGCAGTGATCAATGCAAGATCAATTCTACACTGTTTGATTAGGACAATATGTTGGAACCCAGTAGATGATAATAATGGTATAATTTATGGTTCTGGTTCAGGTATTGTATGGTAATAGGAAGTGATTAAGTCGTTAATCGTAGTACATCAACAATGAACGTGTTGATGACACAATAGAGGTTTATAAGCCATGACAACGATGTCAAATGGTAAACCGAGTATAAATTATATAAAATTTAAAGTTGGGTGATGCAAATGTGGTATTGACATGCACCTCCCATCTATTTATCATATAAACTTTGTTGAGATTCCAAAGCACAAATACACTTTATCTCATTGTAAGGCCTCAAGATTCCAAAACACATTTATAATTTGTCTCATTGTAAGGTCTCAAGATTCGAAAGCACATTAACACGACTGTGCTAGTGTCACGCATCGAGATTCTAATTCACGTGAACCATGGACCCGTGATTGATTGTATATATAAGCATACCATATCGCCCAAGACATTACACAGTTGCGTCAAATCAAATTGTGAGAGTAAACAGAGAAAGCAAGCAATGAGGTCAAAGCCAATTTGTGCATACGTTTATATCAATGGTGACAATACAAAATCATTACTATTGAATCAATGGAGCACAAGATGCATAATTTCCTGAAATTAGAATGTGTGGTGTTGCACACTGTTCACTCACATGCGTATATTTACCGCATTAACGTGGTTCTCAACAATCCGCATAGGCTCGACATTACACTTTATCTCATTGTAAGGCCTTGAGATTTCAAAGCAAATTTATCATTTGTCTGATTGTAAGGCTTCAAGATTCCAAAGCACGTTAACACAACTGTGCTAGTGTCACACATCAGGATTCTAATTCACGTGAACCATGTACCCATGATTGATTGTATATATAAATGCACCATATCACCAAAGACTTTGCATAGTTGCATCAAATCAAATTGTGAGAGCAAACAGAGACAGTAAGCAAAATGAGGTCAGAGCCAATTTGTGCGTACGTTTATATCAATGGTGAAATCATTTAGAGTTCAAGTGCAAATGCAGTCTTCAGAGGTGACAAGACAAAATCGTTACTCATGAATCCAACAATGATGCTGCCAAACATAATCACCGCAATACAGTCATCAATTACAAATAATGATGTTACGCCTATAATTATTGCACTTTGGTATCGTTGTCCTGTATATGAATTCAATGGTCAAGTTCAATATAAGGCAATTCAAATTATTGACGAAGAAGGTGTTTGGTGCATGTTTCATACATTTGTGAATATGGAAAGTGTAATATGTATGGAACTTAAAGTTGATGCTCATAATTCATTATCACCTACTCAAGTTAATGACCTAAGTTGGGCCGACATGAAGCAGAAGCTGGACAATTCCCTAAAATTAGAATGAATAATTTAACATATTTTGTTGTTGTATTGCTTTTAAGTTTTTCTCAGTCTTTATTATGTAGTTGTAGTTGTTGCATGCTTTGAAGTTGTTATTTTCAATTTCCTTCATTAATAATAGCCTACACATGCATGATTTCAAAGATGTGGAGCAATGTCGTACCTAACCCTCACATGCACCGACAACCCCATTAATGTGTGGAGTTCCACATTTTTCACTCACATGCGTATGTTTACCCCCATTAACGTGGTTCTCAACAATTCGCGTGACCTCGACACGCGATGCAAAACACCGCGGTCAACACTCATGATGCAACGGACAGTCTGTCATGTACATTAATGTGTGGTATTGCACATTGTTCACTCACATGCGTACACTCTTTCGCGGTTGCACAGTATTCACTCACATGCACTGAATATCCTACCTGTGTCTCTCACCTAACTCTCCTACCTAACTTTGCCACCTATCCCTCCCACCTAACTTTGTCACTCATCCCTCCCACCTAACCCTCGTAACTAAATTTACCACCTAACCCTCTTACCTAACCTTCCAATCTAAGTCACCTACCTAACTTTGTCACCTATCCCTCCCACCTAACTCTCCTACCTAACTTTGTCACCTATCCCTCCCACCTAACCCTCCTGCCTAACCCTCGTAACTAACTTTTCCACCTAACCTTCCAATCTAACTCTCCTACCTAACTTTGTCTCCTAACTCTCGCACTAAACTTTCTCATCCTATATATAATCTCACCATTTGCCAACATATCACACACAATAACATTCTCACAAAACAAAACTCGATTTGTAACTCTCACAGTATTTCCACTCATATCCCACAAGCACCACCATGGCTCCACCTAAATAAATTGCGATTGTGATTTATCACAATGGTCACAGCAGATGACCCAGTTCAGGGATCGGTGTACACATGTGCAAACCCAATATTTATTTAAGTTAGTCATTCTATTATGTTAACACAATTGATTCAGAAAATTAACAACCGTCTCCCTACTCGAGCAACTGAAAAAGTTGCTCAATTGTTATTTCGTGTCCCTATTTCATTTCATCAAGGATAGACACATTATATTTCAGCATAACTACTCGACAATGATGATCTCAAAGGTGCGATGGAAACAATTCTCCAGAATCCACAATTGAATTCTGCCAAATTCTATGTTGTTACTGACCTTATTCCTCAACCACAACCATCGTCTCCACAACCCTCATGTCCATAACTACAACTACCGCCTCCACAACAATTACCATACAATAACCTGGACCTCAATGATATAGTCTCTTCATACAACAACCTTGAAACACAAGACGCATTTGACATTTATACTTCATACACACAACTATTATCCGAAAATGATTCTTTTTTTTTATGCCCAACAAATCTCCTTTGACCAACAAAATCATCATTCATCCCCTTTTACGCCACCCTCACAACAACCACAAGCACAAACATCAAACTAAAATGAACATCCCATCGCTAACGAAGATCCCATTATACGATTTCATGAGAAAAACATGGATGATTTTACTGAGGATGAGGATCAACAATTCTTTGATCACATCAATCACCAAAGTGATGACCAAAGCAATGATGAGAGTGTTGGCAGACCAACGACACCTCCGTCACCTCCATTGCAATATCACCAACCTAGGTGTCTAGTAGACTTGAACCTTGAACACCTGTCACACTACATTGATCGACACAATTTCGTTCAGCAACCACATAATGTACAACCACCAACCGTTGCACTCGAGGTTGGCATGGCCTTCGATGAAAAAGCTCAGTGCATTCAAGAAGTCAAAGAATACAACATTAGAAATCATTTTGATTGCAAAACAATTTATTCTGACCAGAGAAGACTAAACTTTGTGTGTAAATCACATGAAAATGGTTGTACATGGATCTTAGGCGCATGCAATTCAAAGAGGCATAAGAAATGGATTATCAAGAGTATCAAAGGTCACCACACTTGTCTCGCACCAATGCTCAGACAAGATCATCGGCAACTCGACAAACACGTCATAACACAGATCATCCGACCAATTTTCAAAACAAACCCAACCGTTTCCATCAAGATGTTGATTGTAGAGATCAAAATGATCATGAATTATACCCCATCCTACAAAAAGACATGGTTAGTAAAGCAAAGAGTGTTGGAGATGATTCATGGAAATTGGGAAGAATCATATGTCAAGTTGCCAAAACTTTTGGGAGCTTTGCAATCTTGTGTTCCCGGGACTATGGTCGCTACTCAAACAAAATCCGTGTTTGAGGGAGGAGATATTGTACCGGGCAAAAGAATGCTTAAACATGTCTTTTGGTCATTTGGTTCATGCATTAGTGGGTTTGCATATTGTAAACCCATAGTACAAGTAGATGGTACATGGTTTTACAGGAGGTATATTGGCACATTATTGATAGCTACAGCACAAGATGGAGCTAACCATATCTTCCCAATTGCCTACGCCATTGTAGAAGGGGAGACAACTTCAGCTTAGGGTTTTTTCTAAAGAATTTGAGAAGACATGTTACTTCGCAAATTAACATTTCTCTCATTTCATATAGACACCCCTCGATTATAAATGCCTATAACAACCCAAGTAACTTATGGGTTCAAGACACATCCCATTTCTTTTGCCTGTGCCATATTGCATAAAATTTTCTTCGCGGTAACTCAAACTGCAAACATTTAAAGAAGCCACTCATGTTGACTGGTGAGAATCTATTTTATTTCTTCGTTAAACTTTACTTTCAATCAAATTTCATAACGTAATAGATTGATGGAATATTTACAGGTTACGCATACACGAAGAAGATGGACTAGCGACATCTTGAGGATATCCATGCAAATAAGTCAAGTGCAGCCTTGATCAGTTACCCAAACAAAATTGGGTACAATGCTTCGATGAGGGGAAACATTGGGGGATATATGACTACAAATTTGTCGATGTCATTGGTTGAGGAGACATACTTCAAGACCGCATAAATCTTTGCTATTAGAGGCCGACAAACTTAGGCAATGATCAACTCCGGATCACAGTATTCTGAAGTCGTCTCTGAGGCAATGAATAGCGATCAACAAGAATCAAATACACACATTGTAAACGAATTCGACAAATACAACCACACATTTATTGTAATAGAGACTCAATCCCCACTTCAAGCACCCAGACCACCTGGAATGTTTGGAGTAATGTTACAATCTCAAAAGTGTGATTGTGGTGAATATCAAGCTAAACACTAACCCTGCTCTCACGTCATGGCTGCTTGTAAATCTGTCATTGTTGATCCCATGAACTATGTGTCGCTGCTATTCACTTTACAACACATTTTGCACGTCTATGATAACTCCTTTTGCCACACGAATTAATGAGGCAAGAATATGAAAGAGATCAGTAGGGTCCTGATCCAAAGAGAAAAAGAACCGCAAATGGTCATCCGGTTTCAACTCGCATTCTTACTGAAATGGACAAAGATGAAAATGAACGAAAAAATAGAAAAAAAATGTGAAATTTGCCGGCAACATGGCCATAATAGAACAGAAACAATTGTCTCAACATACCTTCATCTTAAGTTTTTCCTTTCCCAAATGTAATTGTTTAAGTATTTTATTTATAATGTAGTATAATGTTCTTCTATAAATAAATTGTTAAACAAAAAGTATTATCATTCTTAAAAAAATCTGACATAAAGAAAAAAATTATATTTTGTAACATAATAATATTAGAAGTTTTAATTTTTTTACTAAAGTAAATATATTATTAGACAAAATTCATATTTAAAAAAAATGTTCACCTACAAAATGTCTTATATAAATTAAATAATACAAAATAAGTAATTATATTTAATAATATTATTTTTTTATTAAAATATTATTTTAATAAAAAAATTAAAAATATATTTATATAATATAATAAAGAATGTGGTATAGATTGAGAATTATTTTCGAAACTTGTGTAATTTAGGGGAAAAAACAAGAAAGAGAATGTGCTGGAAAAAAAAACCGCGTATATACCCTTTGTGGCAGGATTCTAGTACCAGAAAAGCAAGATAAAAAAAGTTACTTTATCTTATCAAAGTAACAAGTTGGTGAAAGATACTAAATGATGCATTAAATGCCCCAAGATACACTTTACTCCTTTGAAGAAAATGAAAATGTCTCTCAACAACTATCTTCAAGAGAAGGCTATAAATATCAGACTGCTTGGAAAACTAAGAACGTTTGAGCGAATTTTTTTCTAAGCTTACTAAAAGCTCTCTTCCATTTCTAAGTTTAAGAATTTCTAAGTAGAAACAAACTTATGCTAAACCTTGTACATCTATTTGTAAGAAGCAGCAGTTCAGTCTGCATTATAGTACCTTAATTATTCTTTGGGAAAAGGTTGAGGCCTGGGGAGGTTTTGTGTAAAGAATGGCATAGGCCTGGGGAAACAAAGTTGGTCTGTAGGATACAGGCTTTTTTCAAAAAAGTATGGACCTAGCATAGATATGCCCACATTAGAGTAAATTAAATAAAAAATACTAAAAAAGTAGTCTGTGCGGTCCGGTTGTAGAGCACGATCATTGAAAACTTGAAATAGTTGGTGTGAGTCCATATTTGATGGCTTCCAATTCCAATAAACATTATTGTTATGAAAAAACTCTTCTACACCCATTTTAGTATCCAGAACCTTTTATAATTTGTGATTTATGAACAATTAAACTATGAGCAATTAAAATTTATTTTTCACATTGCCCTTTCAAAAAAAAATCTGGAAGACAATATGAAGGTTTGCAACGTCAACACCGCATGAAGGATGCAGAGTGAGCGCGTCGATGCAAGAGCTTTGTGATTTGTGATTGTGATGGTGTTGTTGCATGGAGAAGGAGAGCACCAGAGATGAAAGAAAGAAGAGAAAAAGGAAGAAGGGGTGGTGGTTTCTCTCACGGGGCCACCATAGGTCGGGAGAGAAGGGGGAGAACGGAAAGAAAAAAAAAAAGGCATTTGCTAGAAATCTCTCTAACGGCAAGACACGATAGAGCTCCACCATCGACGACGGTGGTGCTATTTTATTTTTTTTTCTTTACTTTCCCTCCTTTTTTTGTTTTGATTTTTATTTTGGCTTTTGATCTTCTGGTGCAGATGGTGGTTTTTCACCACAAACTTTCAAGGATGATATGCATAAGAGAAAATGTTAGTAACACTTTTTAATGATTGACTAAAATTTATTAAAAATCACAATTTTTTTATATCTCATTTGTTATTTAATGACTCTTTTTCTAATTTCATAATTTTTAATAAATTTTAAGTAATAATAAAGTCTGTTAAAATAAGTGTGTTAAAGTGTTAAAGAGTGTGTTACTAACATCTTTTTATATAATAGCTACAAGCTACTTTTTTTAAAAAAAAATCTACTTATTTTGGTGTGGGCATGCCTATGCTAGTCTTATACATATCTCAAAAACCACTTATATTCTTCGTACCAGCTTTGTTTCCCATGGTGAAAGATATGTGGGGTTTTTCCATTCTAGCCTAGGCTCGTAAAGAATACCTAGTGCAAATTCTAGGGAGGGAAAGCTACTCAAGTTTCCCATCATGGGAAAGTAGCTTCCCACCGTTGGATATCTTAATTCTTAGATCCATGGTTGAAAATTTATCCTTTTTCTTATCTTTCTTTTTTCTTATTTATCCCTACTTACCCTTTCTTTCTTTTTTAAAACCAATTTAAACCATAAATCGGTTTTCAACCTACTTCAGTTAGAGTTGTTTTTAGGTGACTTTGGTCACAACTATTTTTTAACGACTTGTGCTAGGATTATTTTTTATCAACGTCAATTCAACTATTTTTGATCAATGTGGAACTATTTTTTGGTCGAGGTCGGCTAGGGTTTTTCAATCAATGTCAGTCGGTAATTTTTTCACCAACATCGACTAGGTATATTTTCAGTCGAGGCCTGGTATGGCTATTTTTTGTTGACATAGGCTTAGACTTTTTCGGTCGACATCGATTGTGTCTATTTTTTGGTTGAGGTCGACTAGGGTTTTCTATAGTCAACTTCAGTTGAGGCTATTTTTTGGCTGATATTGGCTAAGTTTTTCTTAGTCGACGTTAACCAGTGATTTTTTTTGTCGACATCAACTGATTATGTTTCTTTGCCACCATCAGCCAAGGCTATTTTCGACTGACATTGGCTGAGATATTTTTCGGTCAAAGTTAGTCGGTGATATTTTTTTGGTCAACATCAACTAAAGCTATTTTTCGAGCGATGTTGGTCATGGCTATTTTTCTGCTGATGTCAGCTAGGGTCATTGATACTAGCAAAATAATATCATCAACAAAAGTTGCCCAAAAACATCCTAGTTGATGTCGGCCAAAAAAAATCATCAACCAACGTTGGCCAAAAAAACTTAGCCAACATGGTTAAAATAGTCTCGGTCGATGTCGACCAAAACAAACATTAGTTGACGTCAACCGAAAAATAGTCTCAACTGAGGTTAATCAAAAAAGCCCTAGCCAACATCGACCAACAAATAGCCTCGACCAATTGATTGAGCATTTGTAGTTTAATATTTTTCTATTCTTCTTAGCTCAATTGACATCTCTTTGACCCTTACTTTATCACCTTAACTCAGTTTTGGTCTAAGGCAGATGATTGAGCTTAATTGAAAATTGTAACTAAATTTCAGATTTTGTGCTTAGTTAACCTATCTGCCTTGTTGTAGGGCCTAGAGGACACTACAGAACTCCAAATGGAACGTATGAGTAATCCCTGAAAAGATAAAAAAAAAAAAAGGTCTTCAATTATGTTACAAATAAGCTTTGTCCAATGCTGTCATCTCGAGGGTCAAATTAAGCTTGGAAGTTAGAACCTCTACATTTGAATAATTGGGCTGCGAGTTTGGGCTTCTGTTTTGTATAATTAGTTTAGTTAGGTAGTTAGTTAGTTGGTTGGGTAGTTAGGTAGTTATTTAGTTAGTTATTTACTAACACTCTATGTATTAGTGTTAGTTAGTCATTTTGTGAAGAACTCCATTTGGAGAAAGAACTTCACTTGAACTTCATTTTGTACAAAACTTGTTGTGCAAACTTTCTCTTTTTCTGTCTTTTTCTCTCCATTTTTCTTCATCCTTTCACTTCTGTTCCACCATTTTTCATACACAAATTCCATGATATCTCTATTAGTGATGATCATGGAGGGCTAAACAATTAATCAATCCAAGGATCCACTCCAAGCAAAGTTGAATTCGAGTCCTCATTTGGTTTTTCTACTCTTTATGAATGTTTTCTTTCTCTTCAATCCTATTTTTTGTTTTTCATGATTGTGATTATGTTTAGGATTGAAAATGGATTAGGTTATGGATTCATTTCCTAATTTCTAAATTTAATCACAAATTGTTCGGATGATTGTCCACTCTAATTTGTGATTTCAAACAATTTAGAGATTTGATTCGATTGAACCCTCTCTAATGGATTTGAGTGAAATTTCACATTGAACAACATTTGTAGTAACTTTGATAATTCTATTTGCATTAGTTTGGTGAATTCGATTGATGCTTTTCATCTTGAATTGTATTCTGTCCTTATTTTTTTTTTTTCTTTCTTCAATTTTGTTTTGTGTGATTTCATATTCTTTTAGAGTTGCTTACAAACTGTTTGATAAAAATTCCCCTTCTTGTTTATAACTGAATAAATGTAGGGACCATATTGAATCATATTTTTGAGTTTAACCTAGGTTAATCTTGTGCTACAGAATTCCCTAGTAAAAATTTTTTTGAACGATTCGACATTCGTTATCACCGATGTCGGCTAAAAAATCACCAATCAACATCAGCCAAAAAAACATTGGACGACATTGATTAAAAAATAGTTTAGACCAATGTTGTCCAAGAAAAACTCTTGCTAACATCAACTGAAAAATAGTCTCAGCCGATGTCGGTCAAAAAACATAACCAATTAAGGTTGGTCGAAAAAACTCTGGACAACATTGACAAAAAACTAGACCTGATCAGCATCCACTAAAAAAACGCTAGCCAATGTCCTTCGAGAAATAGTCTCAATTGAGATCATCTAAGAAACATTATCAACTGATAGTGCCCAAGAAAACTTTGGCTAATGTCTAGAAAAAAATAATCTTAGTCAACGACGACCCAAAAGTAGTCTCAGTTGTCTGTCAGCTACAATGCTGCTTTCGACCAACCTTGACCAAGGTTGTTATGGAGGAATGCTAAAAAATTTGAAAATCCAATAAAATATTCAACCATATCCTAATAATTTGATTGGGTTTATAATTCAAAAAATAGGATTTGGATGTAAAACCAATCCATTAAAATGTATTTAAAGTGGTTTGGATATGGACGGTTATGAATTGGTTTTATATAACCAGATTTTTTGAACACCCGGGTCATGGCCTCACCTTCCTACCACTGCTTAACCTTCCTCACCATGGATGACCATGCTACCACCGTGAACAACCCCGATGCCACCGCTAGCAACCATGTCATTTCAAAACCCAAATGGGAATCACTTGTTTTTAAAACAAAAAATATCAAATTCAAGAAACAAAAAAATCAAATAAAATCAATAACCCCAAAATGCCTCTTCCCATTCTCAATTAGACTAATCCAACCCCACAAATCCAACACCCATAAGTCAATCAAAGATTCCATCTTTTTGAATCTAAAACCACAATCCCCATATCTCCAATTACAGTGAATAGGTTTTTCTCTCTTTATATAATACATAAACACAATAATAGTTAGAGGGGGGCATGAGGACTATCTTTATATAATAGGTTTTTCAATTGGATCTCTCAATTATTAAAAAAATTCAACCAAATCCTCTATTTGTTTAATAGTACTACAATTGTACCCTTTCCATCAAGACAAAAGATATTTTACATCGATTTTCAATACAATCAGTGTAAAATAATTTTTTTTTGGCATCAACTGAAATAAAAATGATGTTCTTGTTAAGATATGTGGTTATTGTAATAGACATTTTTACATGAGTTTCCAATTCAACTAATTTAAAAAGACAATTTTACATTATTTGCTAATACAATTGATGTAAAAATATTTATTTACACAACTTTCATTAATCAAACTACCAATGTTGACGGAAAGAGTATGATTATGGTGTTTTTAAATAAGGCTTAATTAAGTTTTTCATACATGAAATATAGGTCGTTTTCAGATTACTACCTAACATTCATTATTTTTTCAACCAAGTGCCTGAAAAAAATTTCAAATTCATTCTACTACTTGTCGTTGGTCGCCTTCCGTTAAGTAATCATGTGGCGGATGAAGTGTAATGTCATCATGCCTTGTCACAGGCATCTCATTGTCACATCATCACCTTCAATGACATGTCTGTGATTGGGTGTGATGGCGTGACACTCCGTTTGTCATGTCACCACTTAACGAAAAGGTACTAACGATAGGTAGTAAGTTGAAACATAAAAAATTTATAGCTAGTTATTTGACAAAAAAATGGATTTTTAAGTAGTAATCTGAAAATAGTCTATTTTCCAGGTATGAAAAACTTAATTAAGTCAATCTAAAAAATAATTTTTTAGTTAACAAATGATAAGGAGGAGTTTTATCAAAATAAATAATTTAATTTCAGATGAAATGATAAATGATAAATTTTATTATTTTCTTGAAAATAAAAATAAAAATGGTAATCGTAAATTTAAATTATGCTTAAAAGTAAATCTTATAAGTCAATAAGAAAAAAATTGTTTCTCAAACACTTTTATTTGATCAAACATTTGTAAACTTATCAAAAAACTAAAAATTAATTAAAATAACTTGATGAACATATATGCAATTTACTTTTATATAGACTTAAGAAACTTTATCCTATTTATTTTTTTAAGATAATTCCTCATTCAAAATAATAAATTAATTAAATTAATAAGATATTTTTTATTGGTAGGAATAAAAAAATACTATTTGAAATTTACAATAACTCACCTATCAATTTATTATGTTTAATCAATTGAACTAGATTAATAAGATAGTATTAAAGATGAAATTAAAGAGTTAAGATGCATACATTTAATATCTAGACAAAGATAAAAGAGAACCAACAAGATCAAATGGTGAGATATATATTTTGGGTCCAGAGAATAGGGAAGGAAGAGTGAGGGAAGGCATAATATGTTACATGTGTACATTGATCATAGACCGCAAAACACCAATTATATATGGTTTAAATAAGTTCTTTATACTTGAAAAATAGGTCATTTTCATATTACTACCTAAAAATTCATTTTTTTGTCAAATATCTATCTGAAAAAATTTTGTTTCAACTTACTACCTATCGTTAATCCCCTTCTGTTAAGTGTTGATGTGGCAGATAGAGTATCTCATCATCATATCCAATCACTAACACATCATCGCCACGTCATTAAAGGTGATGGTGTGACAATGACTTGTCAATGATTGGGCGTGATGACATGACACTCTATTTATTGTGTCATCACTTAACGAAAGGTGACTAACGGCAGGTAATAAAATGAAACTGAAAAAATTTCAGGTACTTGGTTGAAAAAAAATGAATTTTAGGCAGTAATCTAAAAACGACTTATATTTTAGGTACGAAAAACTTAATTAAGTCTTTAAATAATTAGAGGGCTTGATTGAACTTTTTAATAATTACGAGATTTAATTGAACTTTTAATTATAATTAAGGAATCAATTATATAATTAAACCAATTAAGTACAAGGTCTATTTATATATTAAGAATCATATACATCAACTTATCCACGTTTTTTTATACCTCAAACATGACTCTAGAGCTCACTTAGTAAGTTTCAGTCCCATTAAGTAGACTATACATTTAAATTTTGTTTGTGTATATCAGAATTTTGCAATAGTTGATGTCACTTCTATAGAACCCTTAGTGGTCGAATTGCATACTAGACAAATTCTACAGATCACTACTATAATATATGCATTTAACACAACCAATTAACATTGGTTTTATGAGAACCGATGTTAAGAAATGTACAATGACATTTTTGTAAATAAATGGACTTCATTAACATTGGTTTTCAACAAACTGATGTTGTTTAATGGTCTTTAACATCGGTTTCTAGAATAATCAATGTTGCTTAATGGTCATTAACATCATTTTTTAGAAAATCGATGTTGTCCTTTATATAAAATTTGCATTGGTGCTTTGACCTCCCACCAACACCAACACAACCACTCTCGCTCGAACCCAACAACCCTCCTCTCTTGCTCAAACCCAACAACCCTCCTCAGTTGCTCGAACCTACCCCGTCATTGGAGCTGAACCCAACAACCCTTCTCTCTCGCTCAAACCCACGGTCATTGTAGCTGAATCTCCACCCTTTAGACAACACAAAGCTCTTATTTGAAACCAAGTTGTCAGATTCATCAGCGTGTGACCGTGAATCAAAAAACCCTCTTTTGTCCCTCTTTCTCCTACTGAACCCCCCCAAAGGGTTTCTTCATGGTGGCTCAACTATCAGTTTCATCAAAAACCCTAGATGAACCCCAACGAAAATTGAAAGACTCGTCACTGTCGGAGGAGTTGTTCCGGTTAGGGAAGTCGTCATAGTTGTGGAAGCTACCATCGAAGCAAGTGCGCTGGCAAGGGCTGGTTAGTCGATGAAAGAGGAGTCGGGCTTGGCGGTTAATTCAACGAGGGAGTAGTTCTAGTCCTTCTTCTTCTTGGGCTTGGTGGCGGCGGCGATGGCAAGGGAGGGGAAGCAAGTTCTGAAACTAAATCCTTTTTTCTGTTCTATTTTTCTGATTTTTGTGTGTTTTTTCCAGTTTTGATTTAATGCAAATTTGTGTGTTATTCATGTTTTAATACTATTACTTTGTGTACACGTCTGACAGTACTCCTCTGAAACTGCTATAAATAAAGCCTATTCAATGAACCTCATGGCAATACCAAAAATATTGATCTCTTCTAACTTCTAAGCATTCAGTAAAAGAACTAAACATGGTAGGGACCATTCATTTGGTTGTTGTTGTTCTTGGTACTCCTTTGTTCATTAATTCCTTTAGCTTAGAACTTAGGATTATAAATTATTTATTACTCATTATTTGAGTCTTCAAAAAAAGTGAATCATTAGTGCCATTGTTTGTTTGTTTTTCTTGCGGGCAATGCAGTCTCAGTTGCCCTTTATGTTACACCAATGTATGTTACATGTTACATATATAATTACATTGCTACTTAAATGTTCTCCCCTTTAGAGAATGAATAAAAGTGTTGAATGCTTTTTCATGCTTTTTTATGTTCGGGGTTACCTTTAGAAGAGTTATAAGGAAGAAAAGCACAGAGGAGTTTTCATGCTTTCCTTACAACATTGGCCTCTGGAATTGTCTCCTTTTCACTTGGTACGGTTTTCCTGTTGTGAGTTACAAGTAGGAAAATTTCCATCTCATCACAGTTAACGGAATTCGTATTGTTCTCGAGTTATCCTATGTTCTCATTTACTTCTGGTATGCTTCAACCAAAGGAAAGGTAAACATAAGTTAATCAATTGACTTAGTTATTCTCTTCTTGTGTTAAAAATGTTTGCACACTTGGCACCTTGTTTTTTAGGTTCTTGTATCCAAATAATGCTATATAGGTTGTAAGAGACATGGTTTTTGAGATGTGTAAATATGTTGTTGCAGGTGAAGGTAGCCATGACTACAATACCATTTTTGCTGGTGTTCTTTATAATTGTTGCAATGTCAGCTTTTCCATTCCATGATAATCATCATCGGAAGCTTCTCGTAGGTAGCATCGGCTTAAGTGTTTCAATAACAATGTATGGATCCCTTTTGATTGTAATGGTGAGTGACTCATCTATGTCTTCCACTAAAATATTTTCAGTTATTATTACTAAAATGGTATATACTATTCTTGATGTTAAATGGGAACTGAGAGTCTTGATCTTTTGCATTTGTCCTTGATAGTACTTTCATTTCAGAGAATGGCTTCCTTATGAAGAAATATCAAAATTACAGCATAGGCATGATCTGGATTTTTTTAGTAAAATATATGATTTGAGTGAGATTGCTTTTGTTGGATTGCAATGGCATATACATATTATATATTCTCAAGAGTACAACCACTTAGCTACAAAAGTACATTGAGTTAGTTGAGTATGTCACATAAAAGAGAGATTTGGAAGTTCTTTATTGGATTTCATCATTCACTACCCAATGGCATATGCATTTTCACCGCAATGATTCCCATCATGCAATTTATTGGTGTTAAGAGTCTGATATGACATAAAAACACTTAAATCATAGATGTTTCAGGAAAACTGAAGTTAGCCATGGGCTATAAGCCTTTAATATTGTGTTGGATTTTCTATTGATGTTTATTTTCTTTAGTTACTTGATTCAGAAACCTTGTACAACAAATCATCTCTAAACTAAACTTTATATTCTGTGACTATTTATAGCATAATGGAATCTGAAAATGGAGTTGCTATGGAGGACGAGAAACACGTCATTGGGGAAACAACCAAGGAGAACATAAATAAAGAAGCTGAAAATAGTTGTAATGCTAAAATTCAAACCAACAATAAGGTATCTAAAACTGATGTAAAAGTTAAATGGCCCAAATCTGCAACAAGTAAAATCTCAAAACTTGCCAATGTACCTTATATGTATCATAATTGTGTCTTCAATTAAACTCTTAATAGTCATTTACATTTAGAATACACATTACATGATCTTCCACTCTGATTCATATAAATGTGGTTAGGGACATGGTGGCAAAGGTGGTGTTGCTTCAAAGAACAACAAATTTGCCACCTAAGACGAACCCAATTTGAAGTCCACAACTTCATATCAAACATAGGCCAAACCTTTCCAAGAGCCTTTCTTTTCCAACCAAATTAACTGGTGGAGATGGGATGAAGAAAAGCACTAATGGCACTCTTGTGAAGACAAAAACTAAGCATGCTAATGAGGCTAAAGCTGAGGCTTCCATTCGCTGTTCAAGCAGGCTGACAAACTGTGAAGTTAACTCAAAGGAGGAAAAAACAAACGCTGGAAATTCTAACCAAAGGACTTCTTTGACATCCATCACTAGCCCTACCTTGCTTGCATCAGGTTTGTTTCATAGCTTAGTAATCAATAACTTTTATCAAATAGCTTCTTTTCCTATTTGTTTGATGATACATTGCTTCAGTTCATCTCTATTATTGTCATCTGAGTTTGAGTCACTGATTCATAGAAAAAAAATATTAAAGTCACTTAGAACTTACGAGAAGAAAGAGAGGCTTTTTCATGTCAATTTTCTCCAATTTTAAATCTAAACACTTTTTCAAGAAATGCAATATGTTTTAAACATTTTTTTTTTGTGAATGATGGGATAGGTGTTGCTCTGTTGTCCAAACTAGAGCTTATTCATGATGTAAGTCTATATAATATGTTGTATTTATGATTGTGCTTCTAAAATGTGTTTAAATCCTTCCTTTTTAAAACTTCATATTTTAACAACATTAAAGAGGAATTTGAACACACTAGTAACATGTAAGATTCAACTTCTAAAATCACCACATGATACCATATAAGTGGATTGGATATGAAAGCATTCTTAATATTTTCTTCATTGATAATAGGCTTAGAATGATCAATTTTTTGGAATGTGATTTTAATTGAGATTTGTGGGAAAATTGTTATGGCAGTCATTCGGATTTTGGTTAACATGCATGTATATAGGATTGTGGGATGGTCTTTTCACGTTGTCTGTAAAACTGAAGTAATAACTTTTAATAATTGTAAGGAACTTTAGTTGTATATTAGGTTTTAGAGCTTTTATATGGTTACTGATTAGGTGAAGAACTGCTACTAGACATTGGTATATAAAGCTTTGTCTAGTCTAACGGGATGGGATGCAAACAATCATCAAAAGTTTTGGGATGTTGTGGAATGACTATGGCCATCATAGTGTGGATTATGGCCATAGTGAGTCTACCACGACCGTTGTTGGAAGCTAACGTTGTTCAAAAGGGATGTCATCATTTTTCCATGGTCGTCGTTAAACGGTTTGGCAAGTGCACAAATTCATCCCAAGTAGTAAATTTAAAATGGAGTCCGAGTGTCGAATCCAGATATACTTTGTTTGTACTTAAGTAGATGAATATTTGATTAATAAAAAAAGTTAAAGAAAATTGATTTAAAAAAAGTTTGTGAGAAAAATGGTAAATTAAATTGGCAAAGAATTTAATTAAAATAAGCAAGGAAAGGAATTACACAAAACTTTAAATTAATTAATTAAAAACATAAAAGAGAAAAAAAAGTCAATAATATAGAAGTTAAATTCAGAAGATGAGAATGTTGGAAACTTAGCCTACCAAAGCTACTCTTGAAGTAATATTAATGATTTTTCTCTATTTATAATTATTCCAATTTACACCTACATCTACTAATGTACTCAAACCAAGATCCCTTGAGTGAAAGAGCATAACTTATCTATCTTCTCTCTCAAATCCCTCTGCAGAGATAAAATAATAAATTGCATTAAGAATAAATATGTATAACAGGCTAAACAAAATCAACCTATCTCAAGTGATGACTTTATTTAGATACTATTCTCCTAGTTCTATTAGAAAATAATGTTTCCTAACGCTACCCTTAAAACTTACCATGCAAATGGATGATCAAGCCACAAGCAATTATATGAAGCACAAGAAAGGATAATGCAAAAATAATATTAATAAATAGATAGTAAGAGAAATTACATCAAAAGTAGTTGGCTGCCAAGTTCCCAACAAAGGGAGACTTTACAATTGCTAGAGGGTAATATTTAGTAAAAGAGGGATAGATAAGAAAGGGAATGGAGGGACGGAATGACTCCTAATGCTTCTTTCTTCTTCTTCTTCTAGACTTTGCCTTCTATAAGGAATTATATTCTCTTGAATTTTCTGTGTGTTTTTCCTTCTTCTCTCTCCTTCTTTTATAAGTTCAGATTAGCTTAGTTTTCATGCAACCTCGTGTCAAGTGCACTTGTCGCGTTTAGCGAGTATGGCAGTAATCCCTCGTGCTTAGCGTGATACTCGTGCTAAGCACGACTCTTTACTAAATTAGCCTTTTTTCCTCAATTAACCCTGTTTTCCTAAATTATCCTACTGGCGCTAAGCATGTGCCTCGCACTGAGTGCCTGGTACGCACTAAGCGCACCTCTTCAAATTTCCAATTTGCTCTTTTAGGCTTTACTTTACTCACTAAACATCACAAATTCATCAAATTTTAATATTTTCTGCACAAAAACTCAAATGATGTTAAAATAACAATTATTTGCACAAAAAGGAAGAAATAGGAGAGAAAAATTACCAATCTCTTACAATTTAATCCCAAAATATACTTATAAATAGTAGTTATCAGTCGTACTGCTATCCACAACGGTGATGAATGTACCACGCCCATAGTCTAGTGAGAAAGTTCTTCAAATCTTCATAAAACATAAAATCTCAACCTCTTTCACTCCATTGAGCGACTATACTTCTACAAGACAAAACTAGTCTCCAAACGTGAGTTCTGCCAAGAAAATGCATAAAAATAGTACAAAAACTGACACAAAATATCACTCAAAAAGTGGTTTATCACTTAGCCTCGAGTTTTCCACACATAGCCTTAGACTGACAGCAACAAAGGAGCTTTTTGATGCTTTCAGGCTAAGCTTCAACTTTTCAAGGCTTAGCCTTAAGATGGCCGAAGAAAAATAAGTGAAAATTGACCTTGAAAACTTGCTTCCATAGGTGTGGCTTGATCTTCCAAATGCTATTTTTCCAAAAATCATCAAATCCTTTTCTTTGCCTACAATGAAACCTAAAAATCTAAAGTCCCTAATAAATTAAAAACACTAAATATATATCTAATTATTAGTGAAATTAAACCAAAAAAAGTTTTAAGCTAGGAAAATGTAAGATAAATAAGTATACTTGGCATTTATCAAAGCTTCTACTTCTTTTTCCTCTTCTAACATTAGGTTGGCAAACTCCTTACGAGGACCTTGGGAATATACTCGTAAGATATCGACAATCACACTAGAATGAGGATTGAATAGTGTGTTAATCAAAGATAATAATTTTTCGCAAATAAAAACTTTTATCACCAATCTAAAAAGATGGATATAACAGTGTTGTCCACTGAATAGAAAAACAAGGTTTGTTCGTCTAGTAATGAAAAAACAATATTTTCACAAAGGATTTTTGGTAAACACTTGGTGAGCAATTGTGTCAAGATAAGCTTAAAAGAATACTCCATAAAACTTCTTAAAAGAGACATAGAAACTTTTGATTTATATTAGTCCACTCAAATATAGCTACATCCAATTCTCCTTTACAGAACTGTAAATGGTTCTACTAATCAAAAATTTGATTACAAACAATTATTTTGTCCTATCACTCTTGGCTTTACAAGTATTCTCTATGTCACTTCTGACACACACTTAGACTCCCCTGGAATCTAAGACCGCCTAAGTATTGTTTTAACACTAAGTCACTCCTGGCTTTCACAAGCAAAAGTTTGAATGAATACAATGATTCAACAACACTCAAAGAGTGGATAAACAATTAAGCTCAAATGCAAATAACTTTGGATAGCAAAGGATGAAAAAGATTAAGTGTTGAATATATCATCCACTAATTTTGCAAAGTTTTGCTTCATAGAACTTGTGCTTATTTTTTTACCTGATTATCTTTTTCTCACTTTTTGTTCTTGTCATACCCTAATTTCGTCCGGGGATTATTACTTGATAACATGCAACCTTTGGTTAGCCGCTTTGAGATACTTGGCGTCCTTTGTTGCACAATAAATGAAGTCCCGAGACGTGTCAGAAATCAAAAGGAAGCAGGCTTGCGCGATCCGTGAAATTCCGTAATGTGGCGGAAATCGAAAAGAGGTGTTTTTGCGCAATCCGTGAGTTTCCGTAACTTCTTCGAAAGCTAAAAAAGAGTAAATACATAATCCGTAAGGATTCGTAACCTTACGGAAGGAAAATAAGTATCGTTACGAAATTCGTAAAGTTTCGTAACGTTACGGAAAAAGAATTACAAAAAAATATAGAAGGGGTGCATTTAGTAAAAAGGGGGTGCAAATAGCAATCTAGCCCACTTGGACCTTCCAGATCCTTCCTCCAGAAGGTTGTTGCTTCTGGAGGAAGCAACCTTGCTTGCCTGGGCGAGCTGGGTGGCAAGCTTCTCCCCTATTTTGCTATAAATAGGGGGAAAAGTGAAGAAGAAAGGGGTTCAGCCATCTTGGCACTTCTCTCTCTCGAAATTGCTGAGGAAAATTATTTCCGTGAAGAAAATCCAAGACAAGGCGCTTCCGTAACGTTTCCGTAACGTTTCCGTGAGTAATTACGCGAAGATTCTCGACCGTTCTTCAACATTCATCGTTCGTTTTTCGTTTTCTTCGGTCTTCAACGGGTAAGTACCTCAAACCGAGCTTTTCAATTCATTCTATGTACCCGTGGTGGTCCACATTTTGTTTCATGTATTTTTATTCTCGTTTTCATTTAC
Source organism: Glycine max (assembly GCF_000004515.6). Classification (NCBI taxonomy): domain Eukaryota; kingdom Viridiplantae; phylum Streptophyta; class Magnoliopsida; order Fabales; family Fabaceae; genus Glycine; species Glycine max. The sequence goes on along the minus strand of NC_016088.4, from coordinate 10,818,663 downwards.
TTTTTATGCCCCCTTTTGACGTGCTTAAGCCATTTATTTAAGTCATTTCTCGCCTAATCTAAAAATAAAATAAATTTACACCGATCGTTTGAATTGTATCATCCGTTAACTTCGGTTAAAATGAATTCTGACCGTTCGGTCGTGCCGTAACCACGTTGGAAATCAAAAAAGAGGTAAAATAAATAATATAATAATAAAAAAAATATCTTTTAGTAAAGTAAAGCGAAAAATCAATCGGACGTTTTCTCTTTGGGATTTCTCATTCTTAATTGAATTGACTAATAACTAAAGTGAAATTAAGGCTAAAAACAACTCGCCTAGTCAAGCTCGTCCACAAAAATAGGATTTTGAAGATTTATCATTTCAGTTTCTTACCAAGTAAAATGGATCATTTTTAAGGTCCAACGCCTTAAAATGATCACCTTTCAAGTAAAAAAGAATCGCTTGATTCACGCATAAGAAAGAACTACGTAGGTCTGATTTCCTCTCCAAAGGAGGGTACGTAGGAGCAAAAGCCCCGCTTTTGTCGACCTCAAAAAATAAAAAGAGATAAAAGTTAAGATAACACAATTCCACAATTCTAAAAAATAGGTTGTTGTCCTTTGAGACAAACGTGAGAGGTGCTAATACCTTCCTCAAACGTAAATACAACTCCCGAACTTAGAATTTTCATTTTGACCGGTTTCCTTCGGTTTTCCCGACGTTTTCCACAAATAAATGTTGGTGGCGACTCCGCGCATCTTTCCTCCTTTGGGAAGCGCACCTGTGAGCCTCGCCCTCGCTCGCCCGCGATGGGCACGTTGCGACAGTTCTTGAGCAAGAGAAACCTTTTTATAGAATTCAATGAAAAATCCATTACCAGATTAATGTTGAGTGTAACATCCCAATATTACCTCTATGTGTGGTAGACAATGTTATTGTTTTGTTGTGTGATTGAGTAGTGTTTTTAGACTATTGAAATAGTAGAAAATGAGACATTATCATAAGATACCTAAGCATGGTTAATCAGAGGTTGTGCTTTCTCATGGTATCAAACAAATCCTACAATTCTCTACAATGTCCCTCTAAGTTTTCTTATTTGACAACCATGTCGTCCACGTATACTTCTATGTCTTTTTCCAAGTCGTCCTTCAAATACTATGTTCATCAATTGCTAGTATGTTGCCCTAGTGTTCTTTTGCCCAAATGGCATGACTTTGTAACAAAAATTCCCAAATTCGGTGGTGAAGGAATTCTTCTCCTCATCTTGTGGATTCATCAAAATTTGGTTGTACCCTGAATATGAATCCATGAAGCTAAGAAAATCATACCTAGAAGCCACATCCACTAATTGATCTATGTTGGGAAATAGGTATCAATCTTTAGGGCAAGCTTAGTTTAACTCAGCATAGTCTATGCACATGCGCCACTTATTGCTTCTCTTCTTAACCATGATAGCATTCTCCAACCAAGTCGGATACTAGACCTCTCTGATGTAGAAGCAAGCTTCATGATGATGAACCAAGCAATTTTGATGATACCAAAAGCCCAAGTGATTGATTCAAGATTGATTCAAGACTTCAAGATCAAGCATCAAGAATCCAATCCAAGATTCAAGATTCAAGGGAAGAAATCAAGAAGCAACAAGTCAAGACTTCATATAGGGTAAGTATTAAAAGAATTTTTCAAAAACCAAATAGCACAGTTTTGTTTTACAAAAGAATTTTCTCAAATTTTCTAAGTTACCAGAGTGATTACTCTCTGGTAATCGATTACCAGTTATCAGTAATCGATTACCACTAACCAGTTTGGTTTTCAAAATGTTTTCAAATGGTTTGCAACATTCCAAAATGATTTTCAAATAGTGTAATCGATTACACTATATTAGTAATCGATTACAAGTGAATCTGAACGTTGGAATTCAAATCCAATTGTGAAGAGTCACAACTTTTCATAAAATACATTGTGTAATCGATTACACCATTGTGGTAATCGATTACCAGTGAATAGTTTTAAAGAAAAAGTTGAGTTATAACTCTTAACATGGTTTTCTCAAAAGTCATAACTCTTCCAATGGTTTCTTTGACCAGACATGAAGAGTCTATAAAAGCATGACTTTGGCACATGTTCAAAAGATATAATATATTCTTCCAAACAATCCTTTTTCACAATCTTTCTCTAACCATTGCCCATTGCTTTTTCTTTGCCAAAAAGCTTTCTAAACTTTGTTTTCAAAACTTTGTTTTTCTACAAGTGGAAATTTTGCAGAAAACAAAAGTGTGCTATCTTTTCTTCCTTCTCCCTCTTGCCAAAAGATTCAAAGGACTAATCGCTTGAGAATTCTTTTGATTCTTCCTTCTCCCTCTAGCCAAAAGATTCAAAGGACTAACCGCCTGAGAATTCTTTTGATTCTTCCTCTTCCCTTTAAACAAAAGATTTCAAAGGACTAACCGCCTGAGATATCTTTTGTTTCCCCTTACAAAGATTCAAGGGACTAACCGCCTAAGAATTCTTTGTCTTAACACATTGGAGGGTACATCCTTTGTGGTACAAGTAGAGGGTACATCTACTTGGGTTGTAATATTGAGAACAAGAGAGGGTACATCTCTTGTGGATCAGTTCAAGTGAAGGGTACATCCACTTGGTTGTTCAAAGAGAACAAGGGAGGGTACATCCCTTGTAGATCTTTGCTTGTAAAGGATTTTACAAGGTTATTGGAAATCTTAAGAACCGGTGGTTGCTTGGGGATTGGATGTAGGCACGGGTTGTTGTCGAACTAGTATAAATCTTGTGTTTGTTTTCTTCTTCCCTACACTCTTTATTTTTCCGTTGTGTACTTTTATTTCCGCTTTACTTTTGTCTATTGTTTTTGTTCTTTACTTCCTCATAACTTAGTAGTAAAACCTAATTGAATCTAGTAATATTAAGAAGGATAATGTTTAATTAGTCAAGACACATTAATAATTAATTCAACCCCCCCTTCTTAATTATTCTGAGGCCACTTGATCCAATATCTGATAAAGTTTGCAGCAAGGAGTTTCTCAACTTTTTATTTTATTGGTCTTCTCTTGTCGTCCCCAAACTTTCTCCATTTCTGGGCCACAGGCCTTGCTTCAAAGTTCAAAGAGAGTTTGTGGGAAATGAACTTGGGGTTTATTCTCAACATGACTCGCACTTTCCAGCTAAAGATATCTTTATTGCATACTAAACATCTAATCAATTCTTCATCCACAATCAACGGCACTAATCGACCAAACTTAGTTTTTTGCTTCAATTTTCCTCCAATGAGTACCTCTTTCAAGTCATCCACCAGCTTGGGTTGTCGTTCCACAGGCTCACTCCGAGGATCTAAATCCAAGACGTTAATAGATCAGCTTGTCTTGGCCAGTATCTTTTCCCTTCTTTTATTTATAGGCTATCTTTGTAACATTTTCTCGCCAATTACCTGTCAACCCTTAATTTACCAATTTGGTGTTGATCCAAGGGGTATTTTATACAAAGATGTGGTTTCTAGACTACCGCCCCTAACTAATTCAAGGTTGCTCTTCCCATGATCATGTTATGGTGTCAATTACCATATACCAGAGAGTGACCATCTTCGCGTTCTTATCGATGCTGAACATAGTTCATAAGTAGGCATGCCCCCAAATTTATGTCTATTCTCCTGAAAAACAACTAGTGAACATGAGCACGATTTTGGCCTTTCTCTTGGTATTTCCATCTTCTTGTACATGTTTCAATGCATTATGTTTATTGAGCTCCTTTGGTCTATAAGTACTTAGGAGGGGTTCTCATTCTTTCTTTTTTTTCATTTTGATCATAAATGTATTTTGTCAAGTGAACCCTCAGGATTAGCTTTTCGATCTCTATTTTCAAATTTTTGCATTCCTCCATGTCATTCCCCTAGTTCTGTGATACTCGCACAATTTATCAATCCTTGATCCTAGTTGTGCTTCTGTGAACTTAGGGTTGTTTAGTAGATGGGTGTGATGAATCTCCTTCAAATTTTCTCTCTCCGTGTTTTGAGTGGGGTAAAGACAAGGATTGACTCCCAATTCCTCCTCTAGTCTCCTCAAGGCCTCTCCACGATTTAGACTTAGGATGGGGATGGTATCCACCTTCTCGAGCAATATTTTGAGTAGGTTTCCTACTCAATCTCCCTTCTTTTAGTAGTGTCCTTCTTTGCTCTATGCGCTTCTCGCCTCTTGAACCTATTTCTTCCATGTCCCCTAGCCTCCCAAGTACCAAGGAGTCGAAAAAAGTCCTGACAAGTAGGCTTTACTGAAAAGCCTTTACAAAGAACTTTTGGTTAGGGTCATCCACCATCAGCGTTGCTATGTTGAACCTAACGAGGTATTTTTTTCAACGATTCACCTTTTGTTGCTTGACATCAAACAAGTCAGCAACCTCCAACCATTTACTTTTGCTAGCCGCGAACTAGGATTTGAATTGTTCGGCCAACTCCTGAAAGTTGGAAATGGATCTTAAGAGGAACTTGAGAACCATTGAATATTCAATCCTCTCAAGGTGGCCAGGAAGGCCTTGCAACTCATAGTGTCATCCCTGTTGGATCAAGTGGCCTCAGAATAATTAAGAAGGGGGGGTTGAATTAATTATGAGCGTGTCTTGACTAATTAAAAATTTATCCTTCTTAATGTTACTAGATTCAATTAGGCTTTACTACTAAGTTATGAGAAAGTAAAGAACAGAAACAATAACTTAGACAAAAGTAAAGCGGAAATAAAAAGTACACAGCGGAAAGATAAAGAGTGTAGGGAAGAAGAAGACAAACACAAGATTTATACTGGTTCGGTAACAACCCGTGCCTACATCCAATCCCCAAGCAACCACCGGTTCTTGAGATTTCCAATAACCTTGTAAAATCCTTTACAAGCAAAGATCCACAAGGGATGTACCCTCTCTTATTCTCTTTGAACAACCAAGTGGATGTACACTCCACTTGAACTGATCCACAAGAGATGTACCCTCTCTTATTCTCAGTATTACAACCCAAGTAGATGTACGCTCTACTTGTACCACAAAGGATGTACCCTCCAATGTGTTAAGACAAAGAATTCTTAGGCGGTTAGTCCCTTGAATCTTTGAAAGGGGAAACAAAAGATATCTCAGGCGGTTAGTCCTTTGAATCTTTTGGCAAGATGGAGAAGGAAAAAAAGATAGCACACTTTTGTTTTTTTGCAGAATTTCCACTTGCAGAAAAAACAAAGTTTTGAAACAAAGTTTAGAAAGCTTTTTGGCAAAGAAAAAGCAATGGGCAATGGTTAGAGAAAGATTGTGAAAAAGGATTGTTTAGAAGAATATCATATATTTTGAACATGTGCCAAAGTCATGCTTTTATAGACTCTTCATGTTTGGTCAAAGAAATCATTGGAAGAGTTATATGACTTTTGAGAAAACCATGTTAAGATTTATAACTCTTAACTTTTTCTTTGAAACTATTCACTGGTAATCGATTACCATAAAGGTGTAATCGATTACACAATGTATTTTATGAAAAGTTGTGACTCTTCACAATTGGATTTGAATTCCAACGTTCAGATTCACTTGTAATCGATTACTAATATAGTTTAATCAATTACACTATTTGAAAATCATTTTGGAACATTACAAACCATTTGAAAATATTTTGAAAACCAAACTGGTCACTGGTAATCAATTACTGATAACTGGTAATCGATTACCAGAGAGTAATCAGTCTGGTATCTTAGAAAATTTGAGAAAATTCTTTTGTAAAACAAAACTGTGCTATTTGGTTTTTGAAAAAATCTTTTAATACTTATCCTATATGAAGTCTTGACTTGTTGCTTCTTGATTTCTTCTCTTGAATCTTGGATTGGATTCTTGATGTTTGATCTTGAAGTTTTGAATCAATCACTTGGGCTTTTGGCATCATCAAAATTGCTTGGTTCATCATCATGAAGCTTGCTTCTACAATCCCCACCACTGATGTACACCCGAGTTTGAAATGTCTACAAGTGCTCCTGAGGGTCCTAAGTACCATCAAAGGTGTTAGCGGCTAGCTCCTTCAATATAGGTAGGACTACCACCTAATTGATCTCCTCCAAGAAAGGTTGGCCAAAGTGGACAGTATGTTGGCTTGGTTCATCTTTCTCCAAGTTAGTTGGGCTTTTTTTGGGCTTCATTATTGTTTTGCAAGTCCTCCACCGCTTTAGGTAGTTGCTACAAAAGTGGATATCATTGGGTGTGCTCATGGCTACTCCATCGTCAAAGTGGTGGGTCCCCTTTCAAGACCATTCCTACTCCTTGTGGTCACCATGATGCTTGTTCACAATGAATGGTAATTGGATTGAACAAAAGGAAGAAAAGCAAGCTCTTTTAGTCTCATGGTCTTGGGTTCTTGGTCGTAAGGAATATTTTTTCCAAACACCCCACAATGGGTGCCAATGTTCACATCGGAGAACACCATGGAGAGAGGACAGAGGGCTTTATCTCAAAGCTAACATCAATGTCTCCCCCTAGCTATCCCTAAGTATGAACCTAAGGTGATTCAGGCAGTTCACTTCTTCTTCAACATCATCGTCCACGTGTCATGATCTCATTGGTCCTTTTTGCCACATCACATGCATTCTCAGTTCTGTCCCCCCCCCCCCTTTACATAGTATAGGGTGCTTGATTGTGCACCCCTGACATGTTAGACCATGGTGATCCTCTGATCTTTTTGCCGCATCTTTAAAGTATTGTCTTGCATTGTACCTTTTGTCATTTCACCTTCTCAACCATGTTAAGAGTCGAGTATCACTTCATCTACCTGGTAATGTTATGACGAGTCGGGAATTTGTTTGGCTCTTTGGACTTGGGACCTTGTGGCATAGGCACAAAAGGGCTAGTCGTCCTTTTTGTTTAGGTTAATATTTTTGGGATATTCGTTCCGAATAGTGTATAGGTCCTCAAGAATTGAGCCTTGTGGCGTAAATGCTTAGGGCTGAGTCATCTCCTCACCTGAGTTGGTTTTCTCGGGATACTCATCCTGGACCATGTACAGCCCCTCAAGCATTGAACCTAATGGCCTAAATGCTTATAAGTGAGTTGTCATTTTGTCCTGAGTCGGTATTCCCATATATAATACTCATCTTGAACAATGTACAACTCTTCAAACATTAAACTTATTAACGTAAATTCTTAGAAATGAGTAGTCATTTTCCCCTAAATTTGTATCTCTGGGATACTCATCTTGAATGATGTACAACACCTTAATTAGGTTCACTAGTTACTATGTATTGACTTTGAAGACCTTTATTTTTTACATTAACCAAGAAAGTCAGCAAGACATTTAGCAGTGATAACAACCATTACCTTTACAAGTTTAGATAGAAAACAAGTTAACTTGTTGTCTAAATCTTGTTTTTTAAGATAAACTTAGGTAAATTCGTTAAGCTTGCAAAACACTCAAGAAGTGAATAAACAAATTTGAAATAAAATGTAATTGTTTTCATTCATCATATAGTACAATATTTTATGTTGCTCATGTTTTTGAAGCCAAATAAGTGTAAAATTTTAATGGGGCACAAATGATTTTAAGAAATTAGATATTTCTCTAAATAAATGTTTTATAAGAACTTGTCTTTTTTTAAAAAAATCAGGTATTATTTGATCATCTATGTAGTTTGCTCTTATCTAAATATGTATTCTCACATTTTATTATTGCACTTTGCTAGTTTTTTTTATTGCCTATAATGGTCCATATTTGCTACAAGCAAGATTATCTCTTGTAAAAAATGCATGTAGTCTCTATATTAAAAAAATATATTGAATTATTGTTGTGTTAAGAGTATTAAACCATGCATATATGTCATAATATACTTTTATAACTAAAAAATTACTTTTTTATCTCTTAATTTGATTCTTTTATTATCAAAAAGTTTAATTTAGTCTCTTAATTTTAAAATTAATGTTCTCCTTACCATCCAATAAAAGCAATGTCATTAAAAAAAAGTAGTGCCATTAGTACAAATACTCTTGGTTCTGAACTATGAATAGTGATGATTTTAAACCACCATTATAATAATTTTATTTCATAAAAAAACTTAAAATATAATATTATAATAAAGGATAAAATATGTTTAATGTCCCTGTAAAATTTAAAAAACATTAATTTCATTTTCATAAAACTTTTCATATTAATTTGGTTCCTATAGAAATAAAACTTATTTTTATTAGCTTAGTAATAACTTCATTAGATGGTAATATGATGTAACTAAAAAACTTACATGTATAATTTTATTACGAATGAATTAAGCAATTTGTGTTGATTAAAATCTCCAAAAGTTATAATTTTTTGTCACTTCCTGGGCAATTTTCCCCCACTTTCTAATGAGATTAGGTGGAAGATTAAGCAACAATGGGTTATGGTTTCCTCTAAATGTGCTTGAAAAAATAGAAAGAAAAAAGTAATTAAGTCTGTTAGTTCCATTAAAGAAATGTCAAATGAAGTTATTATAGAGGACCAAAAAGAATATATTTTATTTTTACAGGGACTAAATTAATATCAAAAATTTTATGAGAACATAAGGAATATTTTTCAAATTTTACAGGAATCTCAAACATATTTTATCGTATCATA
>NC_016088.4:10805352-10809982 GCF_000004515.6 Glycine max | reverse complement strand
TAAAAATTACTATAATCTCAAAATTATTTATGAATAAAAATTATTACATTATAATTTGTATTACATTATTATAATTTTCTACATTTAAAAAAAATAAAGCTATTATATTTGTAATTAAAAATTGTCACCATCTTAAAATTATGATTTTATAATTAAATTATAACTTTTTATCATACTTTTTAAAATTAAAGGAATAGTTTCAATTATAAACTGCCACTAATGTGTAAGTCAATTAGTTAGTTTTTTAATGGCAGTTCAAAATTGTCGAAATTTGTGAAGCTAATGACATTTTTTTCAATTGGACAAAAAAAAAAGATATTACATCAATTGTGAAAATTAAGGTGTTAAATTAAGCTTTTTAATAATAACGAAATTTAATTAAAAGAATAATTTAACCTATTATTTTTTACATTATGTAAATTCATTCAAGTTTGCAAATCAAGTCTACAAGTCAAATCTCCAAAAGCTGCGTGAATTTACATAGATTGCATAGACTTCTGCTCGCAATATTCAGCTAAAGACTTTGGGCATGATACTTGATTCTGATATATAATCAAGCAACTCGCTAAGTCTATATGTAACATACTTTCCTTATTGGTTCTATATATATGACAGCAGAGTTGAATAAGGAATTAAAAGATGTACGTATGTGGTCATGACCATCGTCCATTAGTATCTTCAACAAACTAATTTGAGAGAACATATACAAATATGGTGAATAGAAATGTTATGAATTTTAAACTACAACATCAAATAACCATTCAAATTTTGCATTTATAGAATACCATTAGAAAGACCCTGAACATTGAACAAGAAGTTCATGGTTGTGTCAGATTTATTTTTTTTCCAACTTTATAACAAGGTATAAATAGAAAATCCACGGAGGATTAATTTTCTCACGTGAGTAGATCCTTTGAAACAGTTATTTCTGCAAATTATATTCACTGTAACTTTGAACTACTAATCTTTATCCAAAAAAAAAACTGATAGTAGTTAATAACTATCACTTCCACTTTCATATCAACAAGAAAATTCAAGAAAAAATTTATGCCATCAAAGATAAACAATAGGTAATATGATGGTGGGGCTCCCCGGTCATGCCACTAAAGAGTCCCTTTTGGAACAATTTAAAAGAAAAGGGTTCAGAAATCTTGTGGTTTGGGACGATAATCACTTGGGGTGCTTTATGTGGTCTTTGGTTTGATAAGCCTTTTATTTTGTTGTTGTTTCAAGGAAAGAGTTATATTTAATTAGTATAAGAATATCAACCATATAACTGATATTTGAGTTTACTATATTTACCATTATCATCCTATATTACGGGTTAAAAATCTATTTGGTGTTTTTTTTATATTCAAATTGAGGAGTGAAACTCAGGTACACTAATTAATCAATTGAATTAGATCTTTTGGTAAAACTTATATAATGTTGAAGTTATTTCCTAAAATATAATGGTGAAGACAACTTGAGTATAACAATAACAAAACTTTATCTTATTAGGTAAAGTCAACACAATGGATTGCATAATGTCGTTTAACTCGATTAAAAATTAAAGCTTTACGAATTTATTTACCATAAAATCTTTCTTGATGACTTTCTTCAAACTATAAATTTCACTCGTCTGACTAATTTTTCTTATGGCCTTCCTTGTATATATTCAAACCAAACTTCAACCCATTTTGTATCATCTTTTCCTCAATTAATTAGTGTAGCTCCAATTTTTTGTAATATATTACAGTTTTACTTTCTGTTTTTCCCTTATATGATCATGCATTCATCTTAATATTCTCATTTATGTTACACTCTCATCATTCTCCCATATTTTCCCTTTAAAGCCCAAAACTTTCTATTATGGAATATAATTTGACTATATCAATGATAGAACTTGCCTTTGACCCATTTTCAGTCATGAAATAAGATACAAAAGTTGTTATAATTTGAAAGAAAATGTGTTCCCCGATTCGAAAGAAAAGCATATATAGGAAGTGTGCTAGTATGCCAAATGTTGATATCCCATAATGATAAGGATCAATGCTTTACAAGTTTTATTACAGCGCATCACGAAGAGATATTCGTTGTGTGATAATTTTTAAATAAATCGGGAATAAAGAAGAATTCCATTCCAGGAAATTTCAATTAAACTTGCAGTGAAACTTGATCCACAAGAATTCACTTCAAAGATTAGTCAAACACAAGCATTTGGCTCTGCTTCACCCACCTGTTCCTAGTTCCTACACCTATGACATTATTCTTTTCTGTGATTCACATCAAAAAGTGTTTCTTTACTCACTCCCTCACTCTAACTCATTTAAATCAACACCTGTATACTTCTAGCTTTCCCTTGTTCTCAAATAATCAGACACAAATCACTCTTTGTTACGAAGAGTGGATAGATGCCTTGCTTTCATTGATGATCAATTTTAAATATAAAGTCTAAGGTATCAAGTAGTGTGACAGTTAAAAAGGCTTTTCATATGAGTATTTTGAAATGTTTTGACGCATTAAAGCTCATAAATGTAAAGAGTTACATATCACCTAACCTAACGATTAATTATAGGATTTTATAAAATTACCACTGCCACACTACTTCTACCAATAATAACAGTAGTAATAAGGGATGTGAAAAAAAAATTGAACCAAACGAAATCACTTTAAAAAAAATTAGTCTGTAGGTCTTAATATTATTATAAAAATTGTAATTAAGTCTTATATTTTACTTTTTTGAGTCCCTATATAAATTTTAAATTTGTAGTCAAGTCTACATATTAATTTGTCCCGAGAAATTTGTTAGATTTGACGATAGAATATTTTATCATATGCACACGTAGATACCAAGTATTATTCCATGTAAGTTCAAATGGTGTTATTGTTACACATAGAATTATTTAACTTTTTAATCTAACTTGTCTTAATACCCCTTATTTTTTATTTTCATCCCACCCATTATCTCTGTAACTCAACCCTAAAATGTGAATGTTGTATCTCCTAGACTGTAACTCCAATTTTATTACGTGATTAATCCTTAATTTGTATTTATGTGTGTGTGATGGAATATTTCATCAAGTCTAACAAATTTCTCATGACAAATTAACATAGAAATCTGATTACAAATTTAAAATTAATATAAGAATCTAATTAAAAATAAATAAAATATAGCGACTTAATTAAAAAATTTGTGATAGGGGACCTTCAAACTAATTTAACCTTAAAAAACAAAATCATTTTAAGAAAAAAAATAAAAAAACTGAACCGAGCCACCACTTTATAAAAATGATTGATTAGTCTAACCGTTTTTAAAAAGAGGTTCAGTTCAATTCAATTAATTCTTTAAGAAAATGGATCCATATATACATATAAAATGGATAACCATAATGAACCAAATGTAAAAAATACCAGAATTCCAAAACTGAACTGATTTATTTAAATAAATAAAATAATTTGGTTAATCAAATTGTTTTCTATAAAGTGGTACGAAAATGGATCGTTTGAATTTTAGAAAAATCCAAATTTTGCACAGTAGTAATGGTTTTGAATCTGGGCTTCTAATCTCATTTACCAGTTTCGTCAAATTGAAAAAGCTATAGCAAAAACTTTTACAATCACATTGCTTTGAGATGCTAATCCAGGGGACAATGAGACAAGTCCCTGTTCCACTCTTCCTCTTGTCTTTTTCCCCCTCTCAGGTGTATCATTCTAACTTGCAATGCAAACCATTAAATGATTCGCATTCAGAGACCCTCACACCGCCAATTTACCACATAGGGGCATTTTTTTTTTCACTTTTTCAATTGGGTAATTTTTAAATTATTACTCATTTTTGTTACGACTTCTTATTTTTGTTTTAACTGAAGTCACAAATTTTTTTTACAATTTTAATTTAATTTTTTTTAATTAATGACTTCCAAATTGTAGGTTTTTTTTTTTACTTTTTGTTTTAATGATTTTAAAATCGTAGACCTTATTTCTTTTATGACTTTAAGGTGGTTGTAAACTTTTTTTTATTTTAAGTTGTTTATTTTTTAAGAAGTCATATATTAAACTACAACTTCTAATTTATTTTGTGCTTTGGTCAAGTTTTTTAAAATATTTTTTTTATTTAATATATTTATTTATTTAATTAATTAATATTTTTTAAAATTTAATTATATTTTAAATTATTATTTTTAGTTTCTATTTGATTTAATATTTTGTATATATTTTTTATATGATTTTATTTAATATGTCATATATTTTTTGAATATTTTTTTATTTAATATACTTTATATAGATGACTAATATTATTTTTATTTTTTATGTTTCTCTTTAGTTTGTTTTGTTAATTTTATGTTAATGTATTATGTTGATTTTATTATTAAATCATTATTTGTTATTAGTAGTAAATTCTTTTATATAATAAAAATAATAATATTTGATAAATTATAAGTTAATATTAATAACAAAATATTTTAATATTTTCATTTAAATTCTATTCTATTTAAATTTAAGTATTTTGTATTATTTTTTTCATTTACAAAACGAATCCACTTCCTTAACATTTGTAAAAAAAATATTTAAATTTTAAATATACAAAATATATTAAATGAAATAATATTCATAACATATTAAATAAATCATACACAAAATATATGTA
>NC_016088.4:10799886-10801399 GCF_000004515.6 Glycine max | reverse complement strand
AGAGTATAATATTAGATTTTTTTCATTATACCAGCTCTATAACCAACAAAAATAAATACTAATGACAATACTTTGTTTATATAACTAATAACAATATTAATACTTATAAAATTCATAATAAAATGCATTAATTAAAGAACTGTTACAGTGTCTAATACTTTTGACAATTATCTGATGTATGTTGAATAACATATTTTTAGAAAATTATATTTTCATTTTCTAAATAATATACAAAATAATTAATTCTCAAAAATAAATTGATATACAATGACAGTAACGAGATTTGAACTGAAAGTTATGTACAATCAACTCAAATTTGTCGGACTCTAATGAATTTGTTTTTTTTTCATAACCAAAACAGGACAAATTTATAAATAAATTATCAATTGGGTAGATTTTTAAAAAATTATCAAAATGGATAAATCGTGTTTCAAAAGACGATTATTTTATAAAAGAAATCATACTTTGAAGCACAATTTTACTTTGAAACAGTTTGAAAAGAAGTCTGATTACTTTGTATTTGTCGATGGCGACTTTGAAATAATTTGTGATAATTTTTTAACTGTCACGAGTTTTTAAAATAAAAAATAAAAAATTTAAAAAGTAAAATCGTGTTTCAAAGCACGATTTCTTTTATATGAAATCACATATTGAAGTACTATTTATTCATTTTTATAATTTTTTAAAAATCTTTCCATTTTGGTAATTTATTAGAAAAAATTCCTATTTGGATAAAAAAAAAAACAATGAATTTGTCTTAATCTTAACCTAGATATGTTACACAGCTAAAAAAAATAGCTTAATTGTAATTTTAGTCTCTTATTTTTTTAAAACCTACAATTTTAATCCTTTTATTATAAAATAGAGGCATCTAATCTTCATATTTTTTAAAATTCATAATTTTAGTCCTTCTATTTTAAAATATAGACATTTTGTCCTTCAATTTTATAAAATTTACAATTTTGATCCTTCCACCAAATTTGAAAAATGTTACTAGTAAAAAATTAATCTAATATAACTCAAATTTAATGATGTGACATATAAATATTTATTTGATTTATGTCATAATTAATGTTAATCTCTTATCCCTTCACGTTTGAGTTTAACTAAATGATCAAAATTGCAAACTAAATGTGTTTATTTTAAATAAAAAGATTAAAATTGCAGATTTTTAACATAAAAAACTAAAATATATCTATTTTCAAAATTACAAATTTAAAAAAAAAACTAAAATTACATTTAAATCTAAAAAAATACAAAAGTCACATAAAAAAGTATATCATCCTATGATGAACTTGTCAATAAGATCAACCGTTCATAACTCATATAACATGGAGGTGATTAAAATGCTAAACGATTAACTTTTCAATATCAGCCTTTGAATAATGGTCTGTGTGGTTGAAAGAAAGAATAAAAAATGAAAAATTTGAATTAGAAAGAAAAAACTTAAATTTAATTTATTTCTAAAAATCAATAATCTTCTTTTTTTTCTTACATTTTTCTCTCAAAAATA